>NC_135270.1:33963374-34263374 GCF_051311805.1 Agelaius phoeniceus | reverse complement strand
CCCTCTGCATCTTGATAGAATTCTACCTGTCCACAGCTCTCTTGCAGTGAGGTGATACCTAGCTAAATCTGAAATTTCCATGTTGCAGTTTGGAAATCAGACTGAGAATGATACTTGAAACTGCTGGTTTTTACTAAACTGTATTAGCCTGTAAGTTTTTGTTGTTTCTCCTAATATACAGATAGTAGCTCTGTTGTCTGCTTCAGAACTTAATAAGTTTTAACAGGTTTTATCATAATCCCATAACTAAAACTGTGCAATGATTCTTAGAGAGGGGTGGTTCATTCCTGTTACAGATAGCCCATGTGCTGGTGTCATAAATGGCCATTTTATAGATGGATAATGTACTATAGTCATAATTCTTTATTGCTGATAGTTATTGCACTAGATCATGACCCTTGGATATTGAGAGTCAGTTTTTAATATCACAACCATTTACAGAGGTTAATGGACTAGGTTTTGCAGCTTTTGACCTTTTGATGGTGAGGGTTAGGAGGTTGCATTTGTGCACTAAACTGCCAGAAAATATCTGTTTATTTATCCTAGCTATAATAGACATGGTTACTGCTTATAATCAAGAAGCTGAAAATAATGTGACTTGCATGAATCGGAACTATTTGAGCTGCATCTTCCAAGGTACACTTAGTATGAGATTTTCAATTTTTATTAATTAGAAAATCAATGTTTATTAGCATTTAATCTTTACTATGTTTCATCTACATAAATAAAGCTGTAATTGAATTATAGTAGCTAGAAAATGTTTGATAACTGGCTTTCAATACAAAATTGCTTTAAGGCTCATGATCATGTTTGTGACCTGGCTAGGTTATCCATAGATGGCTTGCTCAGGTGTTACGTGTATGGATCTGAAGGAGTCACAGCAGGCTAATCACAAGGGTAAGTTTTCTGGTTGAAGTAGATGAACTCTTCTGTTTCAGAAAGCCTTTTTCTTACGTCATAAAATGCCTGCAATATGAGGCAGCCATTTTAATGCTTCTGCAACAATGAAACAAGCATGAGGTCTGCAGTATCAAGAGTAGCATGGACTGCTACTAGAGAATTAAAGTTTATCCATTTTCCTTTTAGAAGTTCAAGTTAACTTTGCCAGTTACTTAGAAAATAAAACATGGGGGTGAAGGGAAAAAAAAGAAAAACCTTCAGAAAAAAAAGCAGAAGAATACAGTAATTATTCTGATTCAATGTTTCAACAGTATAACTAATGTTAAATATGGGGAATATTAAGGGACCGTGTCTATATTTAAAATAAACTTTCAAAAGTAAGTTGTAATTTGAATGTCTAAAATGCTTATTCAGATGGAAATGTTTAAAAAACAGATGGAAAAATGTGGTGAAACTATGACAGAAAGAAATGGGAACATTGAATAATAGAAGCACAGTGACTTGTCTAAGTTCAAACTGAGACCTGATGCACTGACCTAAGGTTTCTAAATCCTAGTCAAATTTCAATGATTTCTATAAAAGTTCATTTTCATAAGTAGATACTTAGAGATTTCACTCATTGTTTCTAGTCAGAAAAACTTCATAGATTCTGATTGCTTTAGCATTATTTTTACCACTATTTCTTTTAAAAAATATTTTGAGTGCCAAGTAATTCAGATAGACTCATAAAAAATGTGTCCAGTTCTAGCCTGAGAGAATTTGTAAAGCTCTTCAACCACAATGGCTTTTTCACTCTTATTTATCCTTCTTACAGCTTTTATCCTCCCTTCCCCCTCTTCTTTACTCCCTCTTCTTTGCTACCATAGCAGTGTGGGTGGGAGTGCTGCATTTTGTTTGTTCTGTGATGCTGAATGATTCCAATATAATCAAACTACACTTTTATAGTGTTGCTTTATACCATGCAGCCCAGGGTGCTAACAAAATAATAAAATTAGCAGCTCAGATAATGACGAGCAAGGCAGGTCAAACAAATAATCTTTTAGACCTGGAATTGAAACTGGAATGGTATTAGAGTTGCAAACAGCCAGAGGCAGTGCTGACATATGAGACAGTGCTTAACCAAGCCTCAAGCATAGATATGTGGGGAGTGTTTTGGAGATCTGATCACGGATGATACTGAGTGCTTTCTGCAGGCCATGAGAAAGACAAAGTAAATCGAATCCAGCCACTGTAGTGGTACTGGCAAGTACTCAGCATCTGAAAGAATTGGACTCTAATGCCCAACCTGAATTTTTATTTGTAATCAGTATTGTGTTTTCAGGTACCTAGGGGCAAGGGTATTTCTACTCTACCTCATCTGTAGTTGATTATCTCATTTTACCTTCAGCTTGACTCCATTTACAATGAAGAAAAAATAGTATCAGTTAACCAAACATTGCTGATGTGATGAAATACTTACACGGATTTCTTTAAAAGGGTGTTTTGGGCAGTAAAAGCCAGCAGTGCTTTTGCAGTTTGAAATCATGTCAATTTCCTCTTTTTCAATCAGGTAACTTGCAAATCTCACAGCACAAGAGGAAGTATTTCTTATATTATGCAAGTCTAGTCCAAATCTATCAAGAAACTGCCCTCTAAAAGTGTGGGGGGCTCTTTAAGATTTACACCGGTTAGACACAAGTGCTTTTCACTTACAAAATGGGTGACGGTCAGATCGATTAACTACAGTATATAGTACTTAAAGTGATGAAGAAAGACATTGGATGGTCAAATGATTAATGTCAAGCTATCCATTTTGATGTTCGAAATCCTAATTGTGTTTAGCTCTGACCTCCACCCTCATTGCTACCAATATAATTACAGGATCTCATCTAAATGAGATGGGTTAAAGAAAAAAAAAAGGAACTTGTTGTTTCTAGTTTATCCTCAGAATATTCTTTTATATCTACACATAGAGAATGCTTATATTCAGCATTTTTTCAGCTGTCTGAAATATGCTCTTTGGAGATAATAGCACTTCATTGCTTAAAGTTACACATTAGTATTTCTTTCTTTCTCTTTTTCTCTCCTTCTCTCCCTTGTTCATTGCCTACTCTTTTGTTTGTACAATGTTCTTTTATCCTGAACAATATAACATTTTAGTTCTTGTAATAAATGCCTTCATGTGAGGCAGTTCGGCTAAGAGAATGTTATTAGACTGTGCTCTCAGGCAGTGCACCTTCACACGATCAATATGAATCCGAGCTTCTGTTCATTCCCTCTTTGCTTAAATTCCCTGCAAATGTGCAAGGGAAGCAGCAGAGGGTGTCATCAATCATGGGCTACTCTGACACGCTCTGAAACCTGACCAATGCTGAGATGTTTTAATAAGGCATCCATTAAAACCCTCAAATAAATTGCAATTTGAAAACAGAACGTAATATAGCCAAGTTTTCCTCATCCATCTTGTGGCATGTCATGTAATGTAATTGCACTGTTAATTTATCCGAGAACTTTCTCTGTACATGGTTTCATTGGCATTGCTTAATTTCCCTGCAGACTCTTGTGTGTTGGTGGCGGTGAGTGTACATGCATGTGTTGTGCATATATGTATCCATTTCCACTTTAGGGGGTGATAATGGTTCTGTTTAGCATGGCATTAGCCAGAGAAACAATTAAGGATTTGAAATGTTTGACATTATGTCAATGGCTCCTGAGCTTTTGATATTTCCTAACCAGTTCTTGCCTGGAGCAGGCCCCCCTTTTCTTGCCTTCCCAGCTTGCCATTGGTTTATGCCCCTCAAGAGTGGGATCACTCAGAGTGCCTGTGGATCCTATCAATAAATATTGACAAAAGGGTTGAGGGACCATTTAAGATCACAAAGCAATGGCAGTCAAAACAACACAATGCTGGTTTCTGTTCCTGTGCTTAGGAGGCATGTGTGAAGTTTTGGCAAGGGCAGAGGAAAGTGAGAAGTAGCATATCAATACTACAGAACGAAAAAAATGCTTGTGTAAAATAATGTCAAAAAAATTACATTTAAGTTTCTCTTTTTTACACATAAGTTCTGTGAGGGAAGATACAGGGAGAAGCTCATATAGATTTCTTTGTCTGCCATGCATAAGTCTAAAAATAAAGCTATTCCTCATCCATGGCTGCATCAGCAGTTTTTCTACCTTTATTTATTTTTCTGGGCTTTTGATAATCCTTTATCTCTCTTTCCTGTAAAAAAACCCAAAAGCAGAATACTGTTACTGTACAAAACAACTCTAAATCTGGTCTTCCAGTCTAACTTTAATAAAAATTAAGATTTTGTTTGTTTTGGTCAAACAATTTCCTTTTTGGAGTCAATAATTGCCATAGTAAAAAACCAAACAAACTGAGCCCCAAAAACAAACTCTGGATTTTTTTTTTTTAGTACAATGAAATGAAATCAAATGGTAATAAAAAGTTTTAAACTAAAGGAATCAGAAAAATTACATTTGATTTCTACAGTTTGATGCTCTATAGCACAATTCACCTAGTTTCTAAAGAGCTGCTCCTAAATACATTTTTTCACTTCTGAAAATACTTCTGTATTTTCAGTTACATTGTAGACATGTTTAGGGACATATTCTGTTTCTGGAAAGGTTCAATAGCCTGTATTTCTGAGTCACTGAGCACCCCAGGTCCTGAATGCCAGAGAAACTTCAGGAATCAGTACTGATGATAATAACATCTCAAATGTGCTCTACAAGGTTACTAAGCTCATAATGGATATTCCAGTCATTGTGGTGTCAGCATCTTAAATCTTTATGGAAGTAATTTTAAATCATTGGGGAAAAAAACCTAAAGTTTTAACTTTTCAAACACCTGATTCTATTTTTTATTTAAGAGTTCAGGCATCGGTGTAGTGCATTTAAAAATGGACATGAGGCAATACTGCTGCAACCCCTCATAAAGGCTTCTTTCTGTGCTGACGATCAAAGAACTGAAAAAAATATGTGTCACTAAGGCCCAGAGAATCAATTAATATTGTTTTTAACCACAATGCCTCCTACAGACAGCATTCATAAAAGTGTCAAAATACTTACAGAAAAATACATCTGCCTAATTTTTTACCATTTTTTCCATAAAATCACTGGAAGTTCAAATTGGGTAAACATATTGTTTCCAGGACATCCTGTTTTGTCAATTATCTCCCTTATAGGGCAGATTTTTAATTCTTTGTTTCTATTTAATCAATCTTAAGATCAACACTACAATTATATGAAGGGTTTGGTGAGGTATTCAATCAATTCTACAGTAATCATTCCTGAAATGCTTATTTGATATAAAAATGATGGCATTGTAATCATCCTGAGTAATCATTGCTTCACTTATGCACTCTTTCTATGTTTAATATTCCTAAGACTGCAAATATTACAGATGAGAAAATTAACAGAGATTATTAGTAGTGGTTTGTTTAGATGTGTAGGTATAAACCATCATTTTTTTAATATACATAGAATTAATGTATATTAAAATATTAATGCACTGAGAACACTGAATTCAGTTCTGTCAGTCTACTTTAAGGAGAAGAAATGAATATGAGTCTTAAAATGATATAAAAAAACCCCATAAAATAGAAATGTGCTTGTTAAATAAAATTAAACAGAGTTTATGTGTCTGTTTCACGGGCACTGGCCATGATTCCACATTCCCTAAGGATACTATACATCACTTTGCTAGTGTAAAGGGAGCATAAATCATATTTACAGTTACTTCATGGCTGCTTTATACTGCCAGAGTCATGTAAAACAGTGCAAGTGTAAATGAAGTTTGAAATAAAAGGAAATGCAAAAAAATTCTGTAAGCACAGGTAAAGCACAAAAGACACACTCATGTGTTTCTGGTACTTGGAACCACAGCCATTATGGAAATCAATGGAGTGATTATTTAGTTTCTTTCTTAGGAAACACAGGAACATTTAAAGAAAAAGGGCTTGACTGTTGAGTCCGCTGTGGCCTGCCCCATTTAACCCTGTGATGTTTTTAAAGGAACTGATTTGTTTTACTTTTTGATTTCTTTTCTCTGAGCTCTTTCTTGAACTGATTTATAATTCTTGCATCTATTGCTGCCTTCAGCAATGTGTTCCATAATTCAGCTACCCTTTGTGTAATTAAATTCTGTTTGAATTGCTTATAGGCTCGTACTGCTTGTAAGCTTTCCATCCGGGATCTCTTGTTTCTGAGTTACTAAAATTTTACCACTAAAAGTATACCACAAACAATGTAGTTTGACTACTAAAATACCTGTGTCTGAATTCAGACTGAATCTGAGTTAAGTAGGCAAGAAAAATCTCTGTAAAACTACATTTCAATTCCGGGCCTTAGAATTTTCTAATGTCAGTAGGTGACAGCTGAAATCTATGGAGATAAAATATGTGACACTATAAACACTCCATAAAAAATAAAATTTCAATTCGGGTCTGACAACATTTCCCATATTTTCTTAACAATTCCTCCATCCAAATTTGAATATGCTATAATGTTTAAAATTCCCATTTGTGCTATTTATAATATGCATTTTTATATGCTTTCCCAATGCCCTGATAGTTTTGTTTCTCTTAAAGGAACAGGCTTCTCCCCTCTCCTCCTCCCCCCTTCACTCTGAAAAAAAACTCAGGAAAATATGCCAGTAAACCAACATGACCACATGCAGTGATATTTTCAAGAAAACCTCAGGAGAAAAGCATTTCTATTTCATAGCATAAATCTGAGCTCTTGGCCAGCCTTCTGTTTGCAAGTCGCCTGCACAACTCTCATGCTAATTCTCCACCAAACCTCCAGTTTTATGAAAGCTATATTTTATCTGTTTGGTTCTTTGCAATCACATGAGAGTTGAAAAAGGAATATTAGCACCACTCAGATTTTATAGTGGGAGTCACAGTACTTGGTTGACCCCTTTTTCAGGTCCTATTGAATTTCCTATACAAAGGAAATGAAAATGTTTTATATTTGCTATAGCAGCATATAACAAGAGGTTTAGTTATTACACATAGAGCTGCAATTTTCTGCCTTTTGTTTCAGTTGTCTGATCTAAAATTTCAAAGCACAATGTTCGTTGGGGTTTTTTTAGTGTTGAGTCTTCAGACACAAGGAACAAGAAACACTGTCATATGTGTGCAATTTACTCTGAGCAGGTAACATGGAAATCAGAGAATACAAGCACTGTACTATACAACCTTTTGTTATTTGATTCCAAACCTCAGTTAAAATATATTTGAGATACCTTTTCAGTATGGTCTCGTTACTGTAGAGCTCTTCACAAATAATTAAATGATTAGTGTTAAATTATCCTGCTCCCTTCACCTACCTGCTTTATCCCACCTATTCTGAAAGGAATTTTAGCATTGCAGTAATTTTGACCCCTGAATCATCTCTTCTAATCTGTTAATCTGCATTTCTCTCCCAGTTACTAAAAACCTGTGAAAAACTTTAACTATACCTGCACAAAACAGAATTACATTCTACTTTGTGTGGCAAGGAAGCAAAGCATAATTCCTCATAAGGAACTTAATACTGATGCAATGCAGTCACTGTTGTGACATAATTTAGATGGCTTAAAACCTCTGACTGTGAAATAAAAAAAACAAAATGTGAAATTTTAATTTGGGGAATTAAGCCATTAGTTTCAATGGATCAGGATTTTACTCAGAATGCTTGAAGGGCCAAATATTTGGCAAGCCTCAAATAGAGAGTAGGCTATGAGTGCAGACAGGGCTCTTGCACACTGAGTGAAAGAATCCATATTTGGGACAAAAAGATACTACAAATTCTTGTCTCATGTCCTTGCTTGGAAAATGAGTCCAAACAATTCCAATGGGAAATGGCTAGTTTCTTGGCTCAATTATCCTATTAGTGATAAATGAAGATAAGAATTTAGAACAGGTTAAATTACAGAACAATGCCAAATACATGCTCAAGAGGACATTGCAGGCAAAATCTTCAAGTTAAAATAAAGTCTAGCTGAATGAAACCTCACTTCTGACAGATACTGTGAGCACTTGTAATAAAAACTGAGGAAACAGAAGTTGCATATCTTCAAGGATAAATATGAAATAATAATAACAGATACAAAACCAAGTTCATGGCAGGAAAATTTAAAACATCACAAAATAAAACTAAGAGAAAAAGTAAGCTCTAGGTTATTTTTGGTTTGTTGGTTGCTTTGTTTGTTTGGTTTGGTTTTTTTGTTTTTTGGTTGTCAGTGGTGATTTTTGGGGTTTTTGTTTGTTCATTTGTGTTGGTTGTGGGGGGTTTTGTTGTTGTTGTTGTTGTTGTTTTTTGATATTATTTTCCTTAAAGGAAAAAGCAGTAGTATTACTAACAGCTTACATGCAGTGTTTTCAATTCAGTGTTATTTGAAATCCTGGAATTAGGATTTTCTTGCAAAATTTAATGTCTTTCTGTGGTGTTTTACTTATGAGCAAACAATATTTCCAGGTTTTCTGGTTACAAGAAAACCTAAATTATTTCTGCATTTTTATTAGCTTCTTCTTGGTTCTTTGAGCAGTCACTGGCCTGTTTTTCAATCCTTCTGTGCTTCCTGTCAGCATGGATGCATCCCTAATTTAACATCAATAGTTTAATGCAGGGAGCCCTGCAGTCATGACTATTGACAATGGGACCCCACACCACAGCACTGGTGCTGCCTGAGTGTTTGGCTCTAACATTTTGTTCCTCACCCTGAATTGAATCCTTATTTAGGCAATTCTCTAATCTTTACCTATACACTTACTCCCGTGTTCATGAGCTGCAAATACTATGGGCTTATTTGTTGAGTTCTGAATTGTTCTTTTGACTTGCAAAATGATGAAAACACACAGTGGTGAAAATGAGAGGAATCCAGGTCCTGTGAACAGTGCAGAAAAGCAAGACTGAGATTTGTATTAAGTCACAAACATTGGTAACTCTTAGGAATGCCTTTTGTAATAGACCATAATGAAAGTTTGAAACTGAAAATGAGTGGTTTTGGGGGATTGTACTCTGTAGTTTTGTTTCAGACCTATTTGAAAGAAATACTAAAGCATTCTTTTTTTTTTTAAAGAGTTTTGAGGCACTTTCTCTAATAGTAAACCACTGTCACCAGGAGGAAGCAAAGCTTTTTGGTGGTCAACACTATTCCTAACAAGATCATAAATTTGCAGTATATTGAACCATGATATTTCTCAGAATTATCTTTTAGTGTTGGAAAATCTTACTAACTTTCTTTCTGAGTCTTTTGAAGGAAAAAACATAAATTATGTAGATATTGAATAAGAACTTGCCATTCTAACAAAAACACTACACTTCACCTTTCTGCCCCTAATTTCATGGGCAAACAAAAGCAATCTGCTGTTGAAGATATTGAAGCTCATGAACTGAGCTGGGGAAACTGCTCCCCACTGTACAAGTTATTTAAGGGCAAGAAGTGAGATAAAGGTAATTTGAGCTGCAAAAATATTGGGAAGGGAGAGAAAACATTGAATTTTTATGAAGAATGATGGAGGTAAATATTTCTTGGGAATATTTTTTTAATAACTACTTGGCAGTAATAAAGTGGTGGGATAGTCTCAGTTCCTTCTCTTGTTTGGGCTAGCTAAGCAGTGTATGCAGAACTGTCATCTATGCATTTTCACTGGCAGCAGTTATAACAATATGTCCATCACAGCTGGATTGTTTTTATTTGCTATTCACAGGCAGTTCTGCAGGAGAGAGTTTACAACGTCAAGGCCTGATCTATGGCATACAAGTTGGACCAAATGGGTGATAAACTAAATGTGAATCCATGTAAGCAAAGTAATATATTTTTCTATACACTGCAGCTTCTCTGACAACACTGGCTTTTATTGTAAGACAAACAGATACAAATTAGTAGGAAAGACAACCCGCTCCACTCTTAAGAAGATTTTGCTTTCCTTCCTTAGCATTTACTTCAGATGAAAATAAACAATTCAGAATGTGATTATATGGACAGCACACAGGGACTTAAGCCTACTGGAGCAAGAATAAAGCTGATTTTCAGGCCTGATTTTTTTGTCTATAGCAAATACAGATTCCAATGTTACGGTGATTGCTGTCACCTACCATTTCCTTACACCTTTCAATAAAGAGGCCATCTGCTGCATCTGCTCAAGATCCTGAAGAAGCTGAGTGCAGCTGTCTGACCAGGGAATATCTGAACTCTCAACTGCCTCGTACTGCCTTCTTGGTCAACAACATTCTGTATTGTTGCTGATGTATGAGAAAGTGAAAATTGCTTATTCTCAAAGACCTTAATCAGAAGGCACATCTTGGTCTTCAGCTGTAATTTCTTGTCTAAAACAATGTCACTCATATGACACACAGTAATTTCTGGATCAAATCTAACATTACTTTTGAAATCTTTTAGGAAGGTATTCAACCTTGACATAAAAGCTACAAGGCATCATGTGCATCACTGAGAATCCAGCTCAGGAAAATATTCACTGTTATAGGAGATTTATTTTATCTTCAATAGCTCTGTATCTGTTGGTACAATCCCACATAATCTTAGTTCCTTATAAAATTGTCACTATATTTTTTCTATACAAAAAATCAGTGACTTTAAATTGTTACATCCATTAAAGAGCAGAGAAACATTTGTCTTTCAGTTCACATAAGTGAGTGGAAATAAAAAGGTAACTATCTGTTAAATACCAGTATTATCTTCAAATTGTGATACTTCAAAATAGAATGCAGACACCACATTCAAGGTAAATTAACGTCTCTAATGGTATCAGGTTTACAGAGGAAATGGATACAAATATTTGTTGTATCCACAGTCCATCATGCAACCAAAACCAACAGAGATGACTCAGAGACATGTTAAGGAAAATAGTGATCATTCTTAGGACAATTCTTGTCCTAAGAACTTCTGGTTTTGTCCTAGACCTTCTAACTAGGAAATAAAATTATACTTAATAGGTACAACAAAACTTGTGACGTATACAGGTTTTAATCCAAGGACTTTTTTGTGGGTTTTTTGTTAAAATGTTTGATAAAAATCCTGTGCCAAATATTAGAACTTGGTTTCTGATGAACAATGCTGCACTGGATTCAAAACTTTAAAGTAGTTATCAGCAGCAAGAAGGAAGCCTTTAGGGTCCTAGTAACAGTTTGGTAAATATTAGGTGCTAAAGTAAGAGTAACTTTGAGTTCATGTGGATTTGGTGTTACTGTATATAGGTTTATAAATATTTTGGTGGTTGAACTATGTTTCTCTCAATTTTTCAAAAAAATGCCCATGATCACTCTTTAAAAAATTCTAAAAACAGAACCCACTTTTTTTTTTTTTCAGGATATAGAAGTCACAAAGTAAAATCAAAAATGTATTTGAAGACTTGTGCAATTTTAAAATAAATTACTGATTCCTTCCAGTGGGTTGCTCAGCCCTGCAAAGAAAAGAAAATAGAGTAATTAAAAAAACAGTTATGCAAAAATTTAGTTCCTCTCTGAGAAGAATAAGAAATTCCCTTCTGTGATTTATTAAGCTTTTTACATTTACAAAGGCACATTATACTTCTGGTTTCTTTCCTCTCCTCTGTCAGTCTATTTTAAAATGTAGAACAAAAGATACATTACAATATTTTGGTGGGAATAATTTTCAGTAGCATAGAATATCTGCATCCAATGACACATAAGCAAACATAAGAATAAATGAAAAGTTATAGTTTTTGAATTATGACTCTTAAAAGAAAACTCTTGATTTATGAAGCAGTTTCTTGGTTCAATATGGTTAAACAACAAACAACTCTTTCTTTTTTTTTTAATTTCTTTTTTTTTTTTTTTTTCCCCAGGCTCTTTCATTTATTTGACTCTTAAGTTTCTTGCTGTTTTTTAGGGACAATATGACCTATTATCAGTCAGGGTCAGAATTAACCACTGTGAAAAATTTAGTATTATGTTCTATAAAAAACAATTGAGGAATTCCCTCATCCAGACCATAACTGATCAGCAAGTTAAATGAAAACTTTTAAACAGAAATATGACCTGTTCTCAGGCTTATGTCTTGGAGACATTATATCCTTAGATACTGTTTTATGATATATATATTTAAGAAATAGGCCATTGCAAAAGTAAATTTCCATTTTTTTCTATTTTAAAAGAAAACTATAGCACTGAGATGTCCTAAAAGACAGGTTTCTGTCTCATAACCATTGGAGTAGACAAAACTTAATGATATGCCAGCATGTTTCCAAATTCAAATACAAATATTTATTGGACCCTTTAACATTTTTTCTTTCTTTTTTACTTTCACATTTTATCAGTTTAACTATTTATATTTAAGAAATAACTTTCAAAGTTCATAAGGACTACATGAGGACTGATTAGTGAGAAAAAGGAGAAAAAGTTACATGTTTACATTTGCATAGTTCACATATGAATGGGGAAAAAAATCAAAAAGGGATGAGAAAGCTCTTTACAGCTCTCAGTGCTAATTCAGAAATTCCATAATGGACTCACTTTGCTGAAAAGTGAGTTCATATTTGTAATAAATATAGGTAATAGATCATTCAATGACCATTCCAAATGATCATTAACTTCCTAGAATTTTACTTCCTATCTCTGTTAGGAAGTGAAACAGTCAATTCTGAGTCCTTTTAAACTTTCCTAATTGTAGGACTGTGCTTTCTAATCAGTGAGAACTCTAGAAATATAATGATTAACTACTGATTCCTTTCTCTCACCATAGCTGTATGATTTTCTCTCACCATAGCTCTATCACATCAGCATAACATTTGCCTGCTAAGGCCAATGGAGGAGGGAGATAATCAAAACTTGAACATATAAAATGCTTCTACCAGTTTATTACTCCAGCTGACCTCTTTCCCCAAATTGAGGACCTTTGAGAGACCATTTGGAAAGTATATTGTCAAATACAAGTAACATTTTAAGCAGAAAATCTCAACATTAAAAACTGTGAGGCAGATGCCTATGTTAGTATGAGCAGATGCTATTGGTGCCCATTGCAACTGTTGATGTTTTCCCTTCTGCAAAAGGACAGGGGTTGTGGATTTCTCCAAAATGGGCTGAAGCCACTGCCTAAATAGGTGATGAAGAAAGCACAGTGAGAAATAGCATATTCTGTATGTGGAGTGTCTTTTCTTCTTAAGCCAGTTTGATTTGTTTCTGGCATGCTAGACTCATTGAACAATGTATGTACTGCAAGCTACTTGGATGCCAATGTGACATGTGAGACCAATACATATAAGAAAGCTCCAGAGCAGTATAAGATAGAAGATATTGATAATATCCGTTCTGCAAAATGACATTTAAAAAAATCTTATTAGTGAAATGATGAAGATTATGCTTATGATCCTGTGTGTGATAGCACTGTAAGCCAGTCTTTCCAATTTTAGCATCACAGTCCATCATGTAACCAAAAAAGCAGCAAGTCTAAAACAAATTGAGAAGCTTGGTATCTTGGAAGATAAAGAATCTTTGTATGAGAAACTGAATTATTCTTAAAATATTATTATAATAATGTAGTGATCCATTACTAAATGCATCTGTCTACTACATGTATTCCTAAATATCTGTAGCACTGCAGCCCTGTAAAGCATTAGATTGTTTTATACTAAGCACTATGTAAATATGGATAAAAAAGACAACTCTTGCCCCAGAGGACATATTTGTAAAGCAGCAGCAGATTGTGTACATGAAGCCCAGCAGAAGAGTTTGCAGAACTATTTTCAGATACTTCCAGTTCTCATAAGCTGTGGCCCAATCAGTAGTCTAATGTATGTGAAGTGTGCTCTTAAATCCTGATATCTTCATCTTCAGATTTATGTTCACCACACATAAAACTTCTTAGTTATGTTTTCTTCAAGTAAATGATTTTTTAATAGCAAAACTATTTTTAAGATGTGCTGAAGTTCATTCATTAGCAATCACATCCAATTGATACTTATAATGATTTTAAAAGAAGGTTGAAATTTCTAGTGGTGTAGAAAGTGAGCTAGTAAATAAGGAATAAATAAATAAATGAATAAATGAATAAATAAATAAATAAATGAGACTGTCAAATATAGTTCATGCAGAACAATTCCAAGGAAACTCATGAGTTTTACAACCTTTGGAAGAATAATTTTCTCATTTAAAAAATTTCCATAGAAACTGTTATATGTAAATTGGAAGTCTAACTGAATAAATCTACATGCAAGCTAGAATAGGAAGTGATGCAATTTTGTTCAAGTTTTGCATTAAAAACTGCAAAAGAAACTCCAATTACACTGGGAAGATATTCATAAAAGTTCTGAAACTTATTGAACTAATACATCCAGACATTTTCTTCCATGCTTCTGAATTGATTCAGTTCAAGGAAATGCAGTACAGTTAGCATTCAACTTTAATTGCAATGAGGTGACAACATACTGGGTAATGAGTTGTTTATGAGTTGTAGATGTGTTTACAATGAGTTGACAATGTGTTGGATAAAGTGTTCTTCTAAAGTTGTAGATCTATTTACAGTGAGCAGTGGGGGAATGTTCATTAGTTGTCGATTTGTTTGTTTACATTGTTTTCGATTTGCAATTGCTATAAAACAAATCCCAGGCTGATGAAGGATGATTGTTTGTGCGCTTTAATGATTTACTGTAGTAGCTTGTCTGAAAAAGTACTTAACTCTGCTTCATCTGTCAGTTCTCACTGCAAAAGCCCCTAGTCACAATAGTTTTATTAGCACAGCATGGCCATTTGTAAGAACATTACGCATCTAAAAAATATTAGTGCTTTCCTGTTCAGTCTGTTGTATTTTGTCTGACTGAGCTGAACAGAATTTCTTCGGCTCTGTACAAGTTTATATCTTTTAATATGTACCAAGACATTCACTTGAAGCTGTACACATCCCTGGAAATACTTTCCCTGATCTGTCTTAGGAAAAGAAAGGTCATGTACTTTAAGTTAAATTAGGATGTACTTTTTCTCACTGCTGCTACTTTCTCAAAAACAGTAAAAAAAAAAAAATCTACCATTAGGTTATATTGAGTAACATGACATGAAGAAATATAAATATACGTTGGAGTATACTTTTTTTTAGGCTACAGAAAATCTTTCAGCAGTTTTCAACAATTTGGCAAAATAAATATGACAACATACCTTGTTACTTCAATTGGTGTATGTCAATAATTTCTGTTCAAAACAGATCCAAAAAGGAATTTTTTCTTGTTTTGTGCCCACACTAGTTTTTCCCAATTACTAGTCCTGTGGTCCAGAACAAGCATGGCCCATGGGTTTTTCATGGGTGTTTTTTCTTTGTTATTTCCCAAGAGCACTGTATGACATACACTCTCCCTTTTATCTTCCTTTGCTGTTCATCTTTTAAGTATGTATCTTTGAATAAGTTTTTGCAACTCATCTTATCATGGGTTTCTCCAATATTCAAACACATTTCATCCTCAAATGCTTGCAAAAAAGCTCCTAATAGAGTTGATAAAGGGGTCTAAAAGATGTCTGAGGTTTGGATTACAGTGCTATGCAGAAAACCTGCTCTACCCAGGCAAAGTGAAGAACTTCTGGAACTTATCAAAACATTATTTTGAATGTCCCGAATAATACAAAATTAGTTCAAATACTCTAATTACTAAAATCCAGACATCTGATAAAATCTCTGTAATCTTAAACACATTAGAGAGATATGGAAAGCAAAAAGCCAAATATATAGCATTTAGAAATGGTATATTGCTGGCTATAATAGGAATGCATTACCAGTGTTCTGACTTTTTATCTTTTTTCATCATTATGCCCTTATCATTAGTTTGTAATTAGAAATTCAATTATTTGGAATTTATATACTGTAATTCTCAATACTTTCCCCCACAGTGATCATGCATAAAGAATGAAAGCTTTAATTGCAGGGAGAGATGCTGGCTCCCTGACATTCCTGCTCTTTGGGGAGTAAGGTTTGGCCACACTGTGGGAAGGAGGAAGAGAAGATTAATAGAAACACTAGCTAGACTCTTCTATAATTCTGTCCCACAAAAACAGAAGTTGCCAAATAGCAATATTTGTTTTGCCTGGGCTTTCCTAACATGTCATTTGTGATGTTCATGCACTGAAGCTGGGAGGCTGACAAGCAGGGGCAGCATGTCTCCAGAAAAGCTTTCCGTGCACAGCTCTGTATGGCTATAGACCTCAGCTGGTTTTGTGGTCTAAATTCTTAGCCTTTTTGAGGAGAAGAACAAAAGAAAGGGAGATAAGGAAATTAAAAAAGGAAAAACTCATTCTCCCCAAGTGGAAACATGCATTTTGGCAGCTAGAGCTTGTCCTTTTCTGTGAAGGACCTCAGCATTAAGAGTGTTGTCCATGTTGAAGCAGTATTAGATCTGCATTTTTTTTATCCCATGAACAAACAATGCCTCTGTAGAATCCAGATACACTCTGTGAAGTGAAACTTCACAGTATGTCTATTCATAAAGAACAATATTGAATTTAATATACCTTTCTATTAGCTTTTTGATACAGATTAGCATTCTAAGACCCGTATATGTGCATTATCTTTCACAAGCACAATATTTAAAACTAAAATATATTCTTATTTTATACCACTAGATCATATTATACCACATTTATACTATAATGGGACATTTTTTCATAGTATTGTTTTTTAATAATCCCAGACTTATATAAATAATATTACTTTTAAAAAATTTCCCTTTATACATAGTACTTTATCTGTCATGTCTTATTTTTTCAGTCACTCATTATTTTGTTCGTGGTGCTAATTCCAATTCTAGAAAATGGAAAATATTACTGCAAAATCAGCTGCAAAGGCTGAAAAACCTAGTTCAGGATTATTTTCTCTTACTGGGAAATATTTCAACATATAAGGCCAGGTTGAATGGGGTTCTGAGCAATCTGGTCTAGTGGAAGGTGTCCCTTGCCATGGCAGAGGGGTTGGAGCTAGATGATCTTCGAGTTTCAAGACATTCCAACCCAAGCCATTCTCTCATGCTCTCTAAGCTGTTACTTTTCATATTAGGAAATAAACAAATAAATAAGGAAATAAAGCAGATTTTTATGACAGACAAGTAGGTGACAATTTTCTAGAGCATGAATGGAGGCACTCATAGAAATTCCATTAACAAATAATCAAAGCTGTGGGTATGCATCCATTCACATTGCTTTTGAAAATATACCTCAGGATGAATAATTTTAGTATGTACAGTAAGTTCACAGCTGATGCTTTATTGTCCACTGAGCCATCTTTTTCCTCATCTGGGAAATCAGCTATGCACATGTTTTTACATCAAAAAGAAAGTGTTCTTATTTACTAATATGCAATGCCATAAAACTTTGAAAAGAATTTTAATGATATTTGCAAATTAGTTGAGTCTAAAACTCACCTAGCAGCAAAGAATACAGAGAAGGTAATAGAGAAACTGCTGTTCATGTAATTTTCATAGCTTCTTACATATTCATGTTCCAAAAGGATTTCTTTCACAGAAGCTCATGCTCATCTAACCAGACACTTTGTAAGTAAAAATGCATGAAATTTAAACCAGCTTTTCATATGGACATTTTTTTATGGCTGAGTGTTTTAGCAATCCAGCAATGGTAGACACCTATAAATGTATAATGTGATGGATTAGATTGTAATGCAGTCTGGATGCATATGGAGGTGGTGTTTGCCCTTCAGTGCAAATCCATTTTAATGTCAAAAAGACTTCATTGGAATTAATAGTGCATTGTCCAGGCAAGAAGTAAAATGTTACAATAGTTTTTTCCTTTGAAAAAAATCCAAATCTTGACCCTAATTATAACAATTATAACAAAGGATAAAGCTATTTCTAACAAGGAAATACTAAGAAAATCTAAATATCAGTGATTTGGATAGGTTTGGATTCCTGGTTCAAACCTGGTTTTAAAATAAGAACCTTAAAGAATTTGTTAAAGAAGATTTGGTCTCTTCATGATTTGTCAAAGCTCATTGTAAAACCAGCAACAGACTTACACCTTAGACAGACATGCATGAATTTGGGGCATGTCAGCCTGGGGAACTTGGGGAAGTTAAAACCAAAATAGCTAAAAGGTGTGAATGTAAAGCTTGTTATGTAAAGTGCTTTCCTGTTCTGTGTGAATACGCTCCCTGAAATCCAAAATCCTTTTGAAGCTTTTCAGCAGTAAGACCACCTTGTTTTCTCTGCAGGATTCAAAGCCATTTGAAACTGAGGTCTACATTCACATGCTTAGGCAGCTCTTTTAAGCTTTACTGAGAGCCTCCTGGTCAGTGCATCCCAAGTTTAAACCTTACATTAGAAATTATTTTTAATAGGGCAAAAAACGTCCATGATTGGTTTCACATCTGTGTGACCTATATATGCTTTTAGATTGTTCATATGTTTAAAATCAAATATCATGCTACATTCCAATGAGCCTAAGAAAATCTTAGTGGAACCCTCAAGATAAAAAGGAATAGAGTGACATCCCTTGTGATGTCTCCACCAAAAAACAGTGCACAAGCAAGTCTCCTAAATGATTCAATATTGTTTGTACCAAACATTTCTGAAAATAAAAGTTCCTGATTTTTCTCAAATTCTCAAAAATTGTTAACAAGACATTTTAAAATATAAAAATCCTTCTATTTTTTCAGCATTCTGGTTTTAATTTTGAAGGTTTTTTCCTAAGATGGAAAAAATATTTAATTCAAAACCAAAAAAGGAATAAATAATTTAATTTTACAAAATACTTCTATTTTAATTCATTGCGGCTAAAAGTCTCATAACAATAAACCATTAAAAACAAATCTTCTACAGATATTTAGATTAGATTCTCTCAGCATATTAATTGGCCATTTCTTTTTATTTGAATAAAGTTTGTCCCAGAATCTCATACATGTAACATTTGGAAAAGCCAAAAATTTCAATTTTTAAGAAAGGTTCTTCTGGGATATGGAGTTTTCTATTACTGTTGTCATGATTTAACCCCAGCCAGCCACTGAGCATCACGTACCTCAGAGAATCAGGATGGTAAAAGCCAGAAAAACCATGGGCTGAGATGCAGGCTATTCAGTGGGGAGAGCAAAAGCCAGGCACAGCAGCAAAGCAATACAAGGAATTCATCCACCACTTCCCATGGGCAGGCAGGTGTTCAGCCATGCCCAGGAGGGCAGGGACCCACCAGGGATGATTGTTACAAACACCATCACTCCAAATGTCCCCCCCTTCCTCCTCCTTTCCCCCACCTTATACACTGAGCATGGTGCCATACGCGGTGCAATGTCCCTTTGGTCAGCTGGGGTCACCTGTCCCAGCTGTGTCACCTCTCAGCCTCCCATGCACCTCCAGTCTCCTCACCTGTAGGCAGTACAAACAGAAAAGGCCTTTACTCTGTGCAAGCCCTGCTCAGCAGTAACAAAACAGCTCTACATATCAACTCTGTGTTCAGAGCAAATCCAAAATACAGCCCCACACTAGCTACTGTGAAGGAAGTTAACTCTATCCCAGCCAAAACCAGCAAAAACCTAAAGTCACAGATGGACAAGAATGTTAATATAATGGTAAAAATGCCAGGTATGCATTCAGATTGCAAAGACTGATTGACAATGAATATTTTAAGTCATTTTTTACAAACTTTTCAACCTTAAAAAAGTAAATTTCTTCAGTACTTCATTAGTTATTGAAAATCTTTTTTTTTCCAACACAAACCTTTTCGAAATACAAGTTATATTCAAGCTGTCTGTCAAGTAATACTGTGAGTGCCAACAAGATATTTTCCTCTCTTTTCTAATTGGGTAACACAGCTAATTACTGTTGTCTGTGGAATCATGTTTGATTGGCAGCTTGAATGTAAACAGAAACCATAATTTCAGATGATATTGTATAAACATTTGGAGAGGGATGTGCAAGCATTTCTCTTCAACCAAGAGAAATGTATATCCTAGATAATAAAAGTTACCTGTGTATCATAGTTATCTATCTCTGATAAAAATTCTTTCAAAATATATGAATTCCTGCCAAATGCACAGAATAGTTTCCAAAAAAAAAATTGGCAAGCTATTTATCAAGAAAAAATTGGAAATGTATCATAAATTACACAGAAAATATGAAAAATGAATGTTACAATAATGTAGTCTTTGGACACACTTTAAAGCCCTTCTAGAATTAGGCTATAAAAACTTAAGGAAACAGAGATATAGTCCATAGTACAAAAGCATAGCAATAAGAAGATGATACATTTGAAAAGTAAAAGTAAAAAATATCTTCTAAAATACAGTACACAAATTAACTTCAGAAGAACAAGGATTGTTGATGGAAGGGACCTGTGTCATGAATATTAGCAATATGTGAGATTTCATAACTGTACTCCAGAACTCTCTCTGAAGTTTCCTTCATAATACTTTTTGATTTTAAAAAAAGAGAATTGAGCCTATTAGATAAATACACAGGTCGAAAGACAAAATATTTGGAACTGGAGAAGGAGGAGGAGGTTGAGTCCTGATTTTTTTTTTCCCTGAAAATTTTATCCAGGACATAAGAAGCAGAACAATGCAAAAATCAGTCAAAGGAATTACTACCTGCTTGAAACATTTATTTAGCAAACTGAACTAAATAGTCTTTACTTCCTTCATGTTTTTTTTTAACTAATGCTTTACCAAGTTAGCTTAACTGCTGTTCCTCAGATTCCCAGATATTTATTTGAATGCTCGAATTTAATTTAATGAAGATTTTTCCAGAATGTTCAGAATTCACATTAACTCATTGAAATTTCTGCTGGACAATTCTAACCAGTTCAAAATGTAACTAAGAACCTGTTAAAATGATGAGCTCTTTTTGAGAAGAAATTTGGAGGCTCTCCCGGTTCTGACTGTTTTATGCAATTTGCTGTTCCACCAAAAATACCCAGTAAGAGAACTTTGTATAATTTGCTCTCAGGATTTTTGTTCATGAAACTGACCTCTCTAAATTTCATATATAAAGAAAAGAAGGGGAGAAAACTTATATAATTTAAATTACTTCAGGAAAAGATCTTTCTATATGTAAAATATTTCAAGAACCCCTCAAAATGAAATATAATGGCAATCCCAAAAGAAGTCTAGTTCTCTCAAAATTTTCTTTATCTAAGACAAAAACACCATTATAAAACGCTTTGTTGAATCCAATAAAATATGGAAGTTGAAGCTTTGAGTTGTAATGGCCAATTAGAATGTTAAGCAGTAATATTTTTTGTTAAAATTTCTTCATCAAAGCTAATTCTAAAGGTGCTGCCTGATTGTTATGAGACATTGTTTTTCTAGAGCCGTGAGATTCTGTGCCTTACACTCTGCGCTGCAGTGGAACAGCAATGATCTAGAATGCCAGGCACTGTCTCTTGAAAGACATCATTTGGGAGCAATGGCATCTGGCAGTAAATGAAGCAAAACATGACTTTATGTGACAATTCTGGCACTGGATGGTGTATTGCTTTGAATGGCAATTGTAGTACTGAGTGTTTTCTGTTTGTGAAAATTTTGAGAAGCCAAGATACAGCAGTATCCTGTGTGATTTATCCCTTGTGGCTTCTCTCCTTTGAGCCTGGCTGAATAGGTCTATCTGAACTGAAGTCCTTGACTTATTCACAAAGTAGGGAGCTCTCACACTGAATTATTCTCTCTGGCCTGTAATGCTTGCTTGTGGTGTGGCAGTCTGTACTACAAAAAACCCCACAACTGTGGTTATCTTATGTGAAAATGACCATTTGCTTTTGTAATAAATATTCTGCATGTGTAAAATTATACATACGTATATATTATTTTGATTGCTGTACATTAAAATAGAACTTTTTTTTCACAATTTAAATGTGCAGCTAGCTACATGCTCTTTACTTCTGAAAGCACAAACATTGGCTTTACTGCAAATCAATACAATCTCACTACACAAACCTTTTAAAAGTTTGTGTCATGTACTATTGTTCTTGTATAATTATTTTGCTGTGGATAGATTAATCTCCTGATTTTGAAAATTTATGACACCATGTGGCTTTAGATTTTTTTCAGCTTCATGCATATGTTTAGTACACTGATCTAGATGGAATTGCTGGAAATTGAATTAAAATGTGAATATATGGAAAAAACCAAACTGATTTATTAAAGGCCAACAATTACATTACATAATGACTCAGCTGAGCAACAGAAATGAATGTGATATATCTGCTAAGAAGTGAATCTGCTTTCATGACTGGAGACTGATAGCTCAGCAGGAGGAGGAAGCACATGGGAACTGCTCTCTCACAGCAGGCAGCAGCAGCTGGTACACAGCAGCCAAGGAGATTGCAGAGGGGTTTCCCACCACAATGTGCAGAACAGAACCATGACCACCTAATCTGCAAAATACCTCCTAAGCATGGACTCACAGGGAGATCTCAGACCTAAAAAAACCACTACCCTTATTTGGAAAGGCTTTTCTCTGTAAAAATCTTAAGCATATCACAGAGTTCACAGTCCTGCCCTGCTCTGAAAAAGAGCCAAATCCCTCTTTCATTCTCAAATAAGATGTTTGTCCATTTGTCAGCAGCATGCTTGGTCAGAGATTTGGGTACTTCTATATACCCATTTTTATACTTCTATATAAACTAACTGTTTAAAAAATGCAGCATAGGAAAGGAAATTAAATTCAAGCTTTTACACTATTAATTCACTGACTTCGAGGACAACAGCTACAGATCATCTTCTGCTATCTTTGCATAAAAGCTTCTTGATGCTTTTGTTAAACATTGAAAAGAATTAAAAAATACAAGATAAATAATGTACTGATGGCTAGAAAAAGAAAGAACTTTGCCGCTTACTAATAAATTTTACTTGATGTGTAATTTGTATCCCAGATGAGGTTTATGTTAGGATACATCTTTCTCTCTGATCCAATTATAATTGATGTTTACATCAGCAGGAGACATATCCTCAATATGGATGTTCTATTTCCTTCCACAAACCCCTCCTTATCCATACAACACATCAGAATTTCTTTTTACACACAAATATTAATACTGATTCTACGAGAACTTATTTCTTCATGCTACAACAAAGACTATTTGGAGGGGCTAAGGAACTTCGTTTTACTCAGTGTAGTAAATATCAACTGCAAGGTGAGCTGATCAGTACTGACACTATTGTAAATAAAAGGGAGAAAACTTAGTGAACCTTGCAGCATATTAAAGGAAATTTTTAGAATGCAAAATTAGACCTTGCTACCTGCAAAGAAGACTCAGGGCTGATGAATGCATATAAGTTTTACAGCTATGGGTGTAGGTCAGTTGGTTGTGGGCTTTCAAGTCTTTTAGCTGATAAACATTCTTCAACAATCCTATTATAAGTAGAAGTGGAGAAATTAAAAGTATATTGCTGAAACCCATCTTATTTAAAATCTACAGAGCAGAAAGAAAAGGTTTAGTCTCAAACATATTTACTTATACATTTGACACTACCTCTTACTTTATCTATTGGATTTTCTTTGTGGAGGATAAAACCAAAGAATACATTTGGAAACCATTTTTGATTTATCATCTAGGAACCATCCTAGATCAGACATTCTCTTAACAAGACACTGCACAAAAGATACCAGCTCTATACCACTTTACTTCCTTCTACTACCAAAAAAAAAAAAAAAAAAATTAAAGGTGTTATGCTTTGGGAATACAAAATCCTTAATTAGAAATCATCAAGTCAACCAATGAAAACATTTGTTTTATATGTGTATTCTCTATCTGCAAACTGATTAGTTGTTGCTAGTTAAAAAAACCCAAACCTAAACTAATATTTCAAGTATTTTTTTCTGCACATAATACTAAATCAAATGAGTTCTGATCATTGAACAACCCAAAGACAAACAGTTAAACGAAGGTCATATAATATTGAAGGAAATAATTCAACAAGATGTTAAAGAAAATCATTTACTCCCAAACATAAGATTGGAGTTGCTAGGTAGCTAACTACTGGAGATGTTTCCTTAGTAAGCACATTTTAATAAGCAGCAGTCTGAAATACAATTTATTTCATTGTATTTGGTCACAACTCACCTTTTCCTCTCATGATTCTATTAGGAAAATTGCCTATTGGAATAGTTACAGAAGTTAAAGGAAAGCAAAATTTTCCATGGTCTGTTATTATCTAAATAGAACTTGTTTTAGAGCATTATTTCATCTTGCAGACAGAAACGTAATGTCCAATGATAGGTAGAAGTCAGTAAAGCCCAACCTGGAAATAAAAGGTAATTTTTGATGGTGAGGACAATTAGCTATCGCAACAATTTTTCAAGCGATAGAGTAATCTTTTTCATCACTTGGAATCTCTAAATCAAAATGGGTGGGTTTCCAAAAGACAATCTGCTATGCCTCTGTGGGTTACTGTGTGCTATGGGAAGAATGAAATCTCTGATCTTTTCTGTGCAAGTCAGATAGCATTATCACAATGGCACCTTCAAAATATATTACTGTATTCATTTAGTCTTCTAAAATTCAAACTAATGTTAACAGGTCTTTTTAAATTTTTTTTTCCGTATTCTGATCTAAAAATGACTGTCATGTTTGTGACATTGATAGAAGCAGCATTCAAACACCATCATTTTCTTTGTTACAATCACTCAAATGCCAAATGGGGAGTGGCTTCTGCCTTCTGCCTTGTTGTTGTATCAGCCACAGGTAATTTGTAAATAACAGTGACTGGGTACGCCAAAGTTTGTCCTTGTAACAAAACGGAGACAGCTGAAGAAAGGAGGCGGGGGAAATTCTGCACAGTCAATGCCAGTTTGGGGATCTATCGGTATCAAATTATCATTTCCATTTTGTCTTGTGATTGTAACTTTCATTGTGAATTAGAGCATTCATTCTGCAGCAGCGTCTTGACACACAGTGAGGGAATCAAGATAGAGTGTGACAGAGCAATCAGCAGCTGGGCTGAACCAGTGCTGAGGGGCTGCTCTTTACTAGAGCAATGACATCCAGGCTGTTAGAACCATTGACTGTGAATAGCTGCAGAGGCAATGCAGGGACAAGGATGGCAAAGGTCTGGAGCTGAAACCTGGACCTTTCCTGCTCACTTTCAACTTCTAGCAGGCAATCCAGATGGGAAAAGAGAAAAAACAATCTTCCCTGAGCAAGGCAGGCCATCTAGCAGCAGAGGTAATAAGACCAGGCAAAGCACCACAGGGGATCTGCTTGATCTAAGTCAGATGTAGATCAATCTTAGGAATCCCAGGTGTAGCAATATCTACTCTAGACCGCAAATCAAGAAAATAATGTTCTTCATACAATCAATGTTACTGCAAATATCCCCATTAAAGAAGATAAGAAGAGATGTTGAGGAAAGGTTACATTTTCTGTCAATCCTGTCATTAATTTTGCTGCTTCAGTGACGGCAGTGAGGGGTTTTTGTCCCCTTTAATTGTGGCAAGAAGCAACTCATTTAGCTATATTCATCAGAACACATTACTGCTCACGGCTGGAGGGAAGGAAAGTTTCAAAACTAAAAAATGGCCAACTGCTGTGTAACATTATGTCTTTTGTCTGTTGGTGTAAGTGGAAAATCCCATCCTAATTATGAGTGGAGCTTTAAATAGTCAAATAAACATGTACTTAAAGTAGCTTACATGCATGTTTCTGTTCTGTTCATTTTTTCTAAAAAAAACCACCATCACATATGTAAGATAGTTATTCTAAAGAAGCACTTAGAATATTGCATCATCAGGGCTATTTTTATTTTGAGCCAAATCACCTATGCCATTTTTTATTACCTTTGTCAATTACATTTATTAATTGGGAATTTAGCATGTGATATACAGCAAAATGTTTGAAATAATAATTTTTTAATACTGAATACATAAACACATGGTGACTGCTGAAAACCATATATAAATGAAATGTAAAATAACGTATTAGTTAGAAAACATACCCCATAAGCTCCTTTGCTACCAAAGTTGCTGTCTATAGGTTTGTTTGAAATTAATTTTCTAGTAACTGTGATTTGCAATTGTATAGTATTAAGAATTACAGATGAGTTTCTCTAGTTTCAGCTAAAGATATTGCAATAACGACATCAAAGTCCATGAAAATCTCTTCATCTAAGGTGTATTAGAAAAAAATAATTATAAAGGAATGGGCAGGTAGATGGTGTGAAAAATGAACACCTAATCACCTGCGTGACCTGGGTTGTGAAGCACAGCACTCTTCCTTGTTTTATTTAGTCAGACTACATTTCAATGGTTACAAAATCACCACTGTCCAACTTTTTCCTTCTGCACTAAATTTCTCCTGATGCATCACCACTGAAACCAATATTTTGCCTGTGATATACAGGAAATCATTACCACTGAAAACTGTGTTTTTACATTTTAAAACCTGATTTACAAACTTTTATGTATTTCTCAAGTTTCCTAGCAATATTTCCACTGAGATCTGAATATAAACTAGTGGCTTTTTTTCTGGCTACAGAGCAAGAAGCAAAGGAAACTCTCCTCCTTGGATCAACAGTCCCTGGTGAGGAATCCATCCATTCAACTGGCTTGATCAATGAGCCATTACAGAGGTAACTATTTCCTTTTTTAAAAATGACAAATTCTTCAACTCTGCAAAACCACTGTACAATTATACCCAAGAATACAAATGTGCAGAAGTACGTGAGAAGAAAATAAAGGCCATTTTAGTATCACAGTCTTCTAGCCCAGTCAGTGGCTGCTTGCATTTTTTCTACTTTTAAAAGTAAGAAGATGAAAGTGGAAAGTTGATGGTGTTTGCTGGTTTGTTCAGAAAATTAATTCTCTTTCATATAGAGAGAGCACAAAAGCCCTTTTGTATAAATGAATGGACTAAATTATTTCTGAACAATTCCTGAATTATTGCACATCTGATAAGTTCAGTATAAGGAAGAGGCACAATTTGCATTTTTGGGTATCAGGTCTGCAGTTCAACCTCACACATTATGAAATACTTTTTCCTGTCATTATTCCTTCTCTTTACCATATTCCTATGTAAGCATGGCAGTGGCATCAAACTCTGATGTATCTGATGTGGAAACAAAAAATCTCACTGTTTTATTGATCAGAGGCTGTATCCTGACTGGGTCAGGCTTTTTCTGTGTGCAGTAGGTTTGTACCAAAAAACATCATGCATCATTGCTCATGGACTTGTGGGCTGCTCTCCCTGGAGCCCAATGCGTTTGCCTGCTGAGAACAGGATCATCTCCCTCTCAGATTTCTGAAAGAACTGCACATGAAATTAAAAGGGTGACATTTTTAGAAGAAAACTAACAAGTGTGATGCTATTTAATTATGAAACGAGGAAGGGAAGACTTTATGACAGAAAGCTAAAAATTTAGATATAAAGTGTAAGAAGGTTGAAATGCAGTGTGGATTTACCAAAACTATAACCTAACAAGATGAAAAGGTAACATATCTCATAGATAAAGGAAATGCACTAGACTTCATTTTCATTAAAACCTAGATAATTCAGTTAATTCTACATTGCAAGATATTTTCAAACAAAGATTATCAAAGAAATGGAAAGCCGTGTCTTTTGAGAGCAGTCTTTCAAGCATGGCTTTTGAAGTTGAAAGAAAATATGGTTACTGCCTACAAAAAAATCTTGGTATACATGCCAGTGATAGAAAAGGGCCATTTAAAGATATGATACATTTAAAGAAAATTCACTGACACCAAAATCCATTTAAAGAAGAAAAGAAACTTTCCAGCTGTCAGAGCTTCTGGGTCTATCTTCCAATGGAAGAACATGGGAGAGTCAGCTTCTGGGATGGGCTTTGCATTCCCGAAAGAGCTAAATAACGCAGTCCCTGGAGAAGCAAAGGGCTCCACTCAGTGGCTTAGGGTCTTGCTGGTTTTACTCTCTGAAGAAAGAGAAAGAGAAAGAGAGAAAGAGAAATTGTGTGAAAGATGTGAGCCTCACTTTTATATGTCTCTTACTTATTTTCATTGTAATTGTAAATATTCCTTCACATGCACATACTTAAGAAACTTTTCTAGATACTTCTAATTAGAATTCAAGGCTTTTCCTTCAATCAATTATCTCCCCCCAAAAAACACCCAGTGTAGGTATCTGAAGGAATTCTTTCTTTTAACTGAAATCTCTCCTGTAGCACCTACATTTACGTGAGTAGGAAGTAGAGCTTCAGTCAGCCGAAGTTGTGGAGAATGCAAGATTTACCACGATGATCTTTTTCAGTCATTGGGGCTGTCGTGGCTTTATTGTTAGTGATGAAAATTCTCATTTCATGGGCTTTTTTCAGATTCCAGGAATGAACAAATGCTAATTAATGCTGGTGAGCTAATCCACCAGCCAACAGATTTTGTAGGACAGTAAATATGACCTTGTTGTGTTTCTTGGCCTTTAGCTTTAGCTGACTTCTTACTCTATAAAGGTACAAAACTTTAACCAAAGTTAACCAGTAGGTCATTGTTGAAGGTGCCATTGTTTTGTGCTAGAGCATATGTAAAATGTCTGCCTTCTGGACAGTATGCTTCCTGAACTGTTGAATGACACCACTGAGGGAGATGTGGAGGTTGCAGTACCAGCAGCTGATAGCATGTGAGGGTAGTAAAAGATATTCCTCACCATGACATCCCTTTCCTGGTATAATTGGCAGTGAATCGGTGCAATAATTAAAGAATATTAACAATTTCAGATGGAAGGATTTTTTTATGGAAGTTTATTTTTTGTGGTTTTGGAATTGTGACATTATGATACGTGCAAGTTATGCCGTGGGCCTCACATGATACACATATTTTTATTAGATGGATTATACTTTTGCCTTAAGCCTTGTCCCCTACCCCAAATAAGACCCCATTACAATAGGGACTGGATGAACTTGTAGCTTGATGAACCTCAACCACAAGGAAGTTCTTAGTTCTTAGTTTTTCCATAGACCTTTACAAATTTCATCGCCCTTACTAGTTTAAAGAATTTGCACCAGAAGTTTTCGTGCTCTGGGGACATCCTCCTTCCATTTGGATACTATTCTGTAACACTTTGAACAGGTTGGTTTTGAAGGCAAGTGGTGTAATTTTCAATGTTTTCTTTTTCTCATTATTCAAATATTTTTCTCTCTAGTAACCATTGCCCTCATCAATCTAAGTTTCCTACCCAGCTTCTCTGTTTGTTACTTTTTAGCCAAGACAGGAGGGAAAAATAATTTTTTGTCTATGATGACAGTAACAGACAAGTAGCATTTCAACCATAATGAATTCCATAATAATATATCCCTATCCAAATAGCCCTAAATATTGCTTAAGGTTTGATTTAAACAGATTCAAGCCTATTTCTCTTTCTTCAGCAAAGTCTCTCTAAAAACCAGCAATCCATGTCCTGGTAATCTTTTGTTTGAAAGAATGTATGTCTTTATGCAAATATGTTTCAAAAACTGCTTGACCAAAGTGGCTTTAGAATTCATTTCACACATTCTGAAGCTATAACATTCTGACATATTAGTTCACTTGGGTTCTGAATGGTTCACGACTCTTCATTTTCCAGCAACTCGATGTTTATGGCATGTGCTCAATTGTTTTAAGGCATGACTAAAAAGTGTAAAACTGGTCTATGAAATCGCTAGTTCAGAAAAAATTCTCTGCTCTGTTGAATTCAATAAGCAGTGTGTCTATTTACTTTCTCTGTCTATTATTTTTTTTTTTTTAAAACCTTTTGAGTGTTTCAGAATTGTAGGGTTGGAAGAAGTACTTAGAAATACCAATTTTCTGTATGCAAACTTCATGGTGCAGAAAACATTTTTTTTTTTTTAATGTGGAAATGTAGGTCTCTACAGTAATTACAGCTTTGCAAAGCAATCCACAGAATTTTACCTACCTCCTCAAAACTATGGAGAGAGAGGAAAGATGAGGAAAAATAGCCTATCTCTATTCATCATCCTGCAGTAGGCAAAATAAAAACTGGACAGAGCACTGTAATTTGGAGTTTGGGGACAAAAAGACATAAAATTCTGCTTCCCTAGAATAGTACATACAAAAATCCCTTTTCTTCAAAGGCTTTTTCAATCTGTACATCATGAAGCCACATTGAAATAAATCTTTGAAACAAATTTCTCCTTTGGACACTAACAGCTTTTTCAAATAATCTGTTTTCCTTAATGATGAGAGAGGTACAAACTTTAAGAAAACCAGCAGATGTTTAATGGCCATTTTAAACTAATTGTATTGACTGTATCCTGTTGAACTGAAGAATTGTATCCATTAGAATTCTCTTGTATAACATTCTGCCTTTGCTGACATCCTCTGTAGTAGCAGTGGAATTTCCCTGATCATTTTCCCTGATCACTTAATAAAGTGAGATATGTCAGATTCCCTTTTTGACTTCAGCTCTCCCCAGTCATGAGGGAGACATAATAATTAAAAGAAAAAAACCAAAGAATTGTATGAGTTGTAGGCTTTTTATAAAAAAGCTGCTTTTCAGTTGTATTAAAAGTGTCAACATTGACTAAATGGAGAAATAGATTTTCTCTTCATGATAGGTTTAAAAAAATTGAATGCAAATACATTTTCAGTTTCAGTACAGGTAGAAAGTATGATGCCTAGTTTTACACAGCTCTGCTAAGCAGGTACATATGCATCACTTGAAATGGTGTCTAATATTCCACAGATGGCAATTACTTGCAGAGCAATGGCTAGGGACTTAATTAAAAAGGCTGAGAGTTAGCAAAGTAAAATGCTGCAGAAGCACATGAAAAATCTTTACATTATGCAAGATATAGAATATTTAGGAAGTTAAAAGTGTCTTTTTACATTTTCCCTTCATTTCTGCACAAAAGGCTTACTGTAAAATAAAGGTTAGTTATGCCATGTTTAAAATTATATTTCAGCTAACTGAACCTACTACACAACAAAGCAAAATATATTTGACTACACAATATTGATTTTACATGAAAGCACATCAGTTAGTAAAATGCAAAAACCAATAAAACATCACCCCTGGCTGGAATAGATATCTCTAGATACAATTTATTTTTACATTTAAACCAATTATTGGGCTTGTTGCATTTAAAAATGTGAACCATATATCCTTTCAAGGACTTTTTTATTCAATCAAATCAATTGCATTGATCTCCATATTCCATATTAAACACCAATCTTAAATTAAAGCTGACACATTTTGAAGGCCAAAGTACAAGTTTCTAAGCAGAAATAAATTCTACAAGGCTTTCTTTGTGTGTTTTTTATGCCCAAACATGAATACAGATATTGATTATGTTTTAACACACAATTTATGAGCTATTTCGATGCTTATTTCTTCCTAAAATATGTTCAATAATACAAACTCACAGAAACAGAATGCTCCCTGAAGTTCTTTCTGTTGCATTGGAATATGTGATGATTTTCATAAATAATTAAATGACAGAATGGAAATAAAACCTTAGGCAGAATTGTTCATGAAGAATCTATGACTAACAGGACATACAACTAACCTACCACTTGTTGAAATGATCACTTGTTGAAATGATATAGGGACAAGATTTGTTTCTTTTGAGCATGTTGTCAGAGCAATTCACATCAACCTTGAGCCTGACCAAGTTGTTTTTGCTCCCAAATGCAAAGCAAGACTGTAAATTCAGAGAGGCCATTCACATGGACAAATCTATAAGGCATAGGACTGGTGCTAAGTATTCTCATGGCCTTTGTCCACTGATGATAGGGGCAAAAGTCCAATTTCATACAAAGAAGCCAGTGTTATTTATCCAGCTGTCTTTTCCCCTTCAGGCATCACCTCTCTATGCCTGGTAGAAAAACAGCCATGCTACTTGGAAAGGGCTTCTCACTTCTCCCTGGCTCATCAGTTTTCCAGCTTCTAAAGCTCTATTGGCTTTGTTTCTACTTTGGAACTTCTATCTCCCAATAGTTTTCAATTAGCTTTAGATGCATTATTCAACTCTCTGAAGCTTTCCAGAGTTTACATAGAGTTTGCATGAAAGTAAAAGGAAAAATCCAGACTTTAGAAATATTTTAAATATTCAGAATGTTCACTGTCCTGTTCACACCTCTCCATCTCTTCGTATTGTTGTGTGCGTATGTTGCAGTCAAATGAACAGCATAAGAACCAAGGAGGGAATTTGTCAAATACTCCAAATAGCTGCACATCACTACAGATTATGACTGCTTGGATTTAGGGAACATTTTTTTGGCTGAAGAAACATTCCAATGGGATAGATTAATCTATGTAAACCACACAGCTCAGCTGAAACTGCTGTTCAGCATTCTAAATTGCCACCTTCATCTTCTTTCAGCACAAAAATGTGCATTTCTTCCTATAATAAAGATATTTTATAATAGCAATAAGGCAACTCCAGGGTGTGCGGTTATCACGAGATAATCATACCCTGGAGGGATTGCAGATACTTGGCTGTGCCTCATAACACCCCATGTGTGTGTTTATCTCATGATAACCCTACTCTCTTTTGTATCTTATTGCCTAATTATCCTCTGCTAATGCAAAATACTAATTTTTTTGTCTGAAACAATATGTGCAAGAATGCATTGCTAACAATCACTGGAGGACATTGACAAATAATGCTGTCACTACTTTGTACTCTCTTCCAGCCAGAAATTTACATAAAGAACCAACTTTGGATATTTTTTTCTGAACCAATGCAAATTCTTTAAGGCAACATCAAATAAATATTGGAAGCAGGCCAAGTAAATATCTCTAAAAATTCCATGTATATTCTTACATGTGATTTGTGTAGTTTTACTTATATGAAATATCAAATTTCTTTCTTGGGCATTTACATCTCTTTACATTTCTGATTTTAATACACAGAAGGTATTTTCTCGGCTGTTGCTTATGGATCCTGAAGGGGGTCTTAGGATCCCCATCTGATATTTATCTGAGGATAAATTTTATTTTATTTAATCTCCATATAGGGAGTGCTAGCTATGTTTCAGATACCATTGGGAGATATTCAGAGAGAGTAAAGATTCTGGACTTCTCTTAAGGAGATAGAATTTTTGTTCATTGTAACATGCAAAAAAACGAGCTAAACCTGTTTTCCACTGATGCTGAAATTTCAAGATGATGTTCAACAGCTCGTTAGTTGAATCAATGTCATAAAAATCACATGTAATCACAATTCATTGAAAAGAAACAAACTAAAAAATTGGTTCCCATTTTTAACTGATAGATTTATTCTGCAATTTAAGTGTAAACATTAAAAAAACATTGTAAAAGGTAACCTAACACATAAAAATAGTATGTATAAGAATTGCTTTTTCATCTTTTAATAAAAGCTGTATCAATTGAAAATCATTGACTGGTCAAATGATAATCTAACATATTAAGATGACATTAAACCCCATGAAATGTAGCAGAAAAAATGCCCTCAAAATGCAAAATGATAGGTTAATCCCAGAGTTTAAATTATACTGTTATACAGTTCATCATTTTATATTAATAATATTACTGAATTCTATTACACATAGTGTATTCATATGTCCAAACACTGTGTGAGTTTTAACCAGTTTCAAAGGGTTTTTTCCATGGACCATTCTACTAGAATAGAAAAAGAAACCTGTAGACTATTCAGTAACAATAAACAAATACAAGACAAGTTTTTATGTAAACAGAAATAAGAGAGGACAAACAGTACAATATTTTTAGAGAAATTAATTTGGTACAATGCCAAACACAATAAAAAATGCAATCCTGAGAACCCACAATATGACATTTTATATATCTATCTTATATATGTGTGTCTGTGTTTGGTTTATATCTATGTAGGTAATGTGCATTTTTGGTTTTATTTTGTGTTTTATAATATATTATTATTTTCCATACTGTTTGCAGTGAACAAATTCTACTTTTAATAGCACCACCTGTGTAGATCTGCAGGCTTTGGACTCTTCCTTCCTTTGTTGTGAGCTACAGATAATTAAATCAAGATTTTTTTCCTTTTAGAATATCTATTTTTACACTCTGTTTTTATGTAAAATTGCTTTCATGTTCCCTGTCCTCCCACTCAACCAGTTCTTCTGAAAAGCACGTATGTTTATCTCTCTTAACATTGCTTACAGATCTCATTTCTCAATGCTTTGATTATTTTAGATGGCCTTCTCTGAATTCCAGCTTCCTGGTGCCAGTGGGAGAGAATTTCCTTAATACAGCTCTGCTCAGAATTTGCTAGCTCTGTGGATGCCTTGCCTGTGGCATTCCTGGCAGCCCTTGCCATGATATGCTGTTGGAAAAAGAATCAAGGGACATATTCCCAATGAGCATATACCAAAAGAATTATAAAAAAAATAATACCTCTAATACAGGATGAAGTTGATATGCAAAACCCACACTAATCATAGCAGCTGCTGGTTTAGAACAAAGATCTGAGCTCACAGTCTCCTTATCTTAATAGAAATATGTCTATATGTGAGGCAGGAAGGGGCTCAGAGAGACCTACATGCACTAGAATTAGCAGGATTTTCCCCTACAGTGGCCTCAATACTATTATTATTATTACTAGTATTGTTTTTGTTATAATTAATTATATACTTGAACTGATATGAATGTGCTGCCTTGAAGATGTCATTCATAAAACATATCTAGTAAGACCTTTACAAATAAAGAATAGTCTATTATGTTAGCCCTGTCTTGAATTCTCTCCTTTTCCCTTACTTATGCCATTAAAATTCATCTTAGCCTTTAAATTTGACATCAGTATGCCAGCAATAATAGAAATCACTCTGAATAGCCAGACAAAAAGTTTTGTGCCCTACAACATGGTGGAAAATCTACCTGAAATCTTTCTGATCAATTGGAAACTGAGAAGAATTGGACTTCAGTGGCTGCAGTCAGGCTTTCACCTGTTGTATCACCTCTCTTGGAGAATTTTGCTAGAATTTATCTTGAGACACACCTTACTGACATACTGCAGGACTGCTCCTCCTCCTCCACAGAAATAACATTCCTCCTGCCAATATTAACATTAGCTTTTGGCTAACATTTTATTACGACTAAATGAAAATAGTCCAACAACTTCCAGTGAAAACTTTTATCATTAAAGCTTTCTCTTGTGCATTATGGAAAAAAATGGCTATGAAATATTTTACTTCACAGAACATTATAATGCACATGCAGCTGTGCAGCTCTTCTGTAATTTTATTTTGTCAACAAAGATTTAACATAACTGTTTCTTACCTAAGCAATGGGGGCACAATGATGTCATAAAGTCACTTATAATAATTCTTAGTGGAGATGCCCTGTTTTAGCACACATCATTGTCTACAGTCTTTTTTCATTGAGTAGCCTTGCTTCTGTGACACTGTTTCTTTCTAAAATTATTCATAGCCAAGATGTCCCAGGAATATTACAAAAAATATACATTTAATGAGAGTAATAGCAATGGCTTAAGGAAAACTTTTTAATATTTCCTTTTCAATGTGAAAAATTAATTTTGAAATATCTGAGTTTCTCATCTTAAAATGTTGCATTTGTCATTATTGTTAATAAAAGGTTATTTAAGAGTTTAAAGAGTAAGACATCTCTACTAAGGTCCTTCAAAATATGCCATTCTAAATTTCAACTCAGCTGAACACCAATATGTATTTAGCAGCTAAGACACCAAAAGAGATACACACACATAAAGCTCACTCAGATTTGCCAAGGATGGCTTCTCAGTTTATGTTTTTACCCTCGAATCCTGCAGTAAAGCTGTGTTCAGCTTAGAAATGTTGTTTCAGTTTCCGTGTGGTGAGGATTTTCTCCTATATTCTGTTATCTTTACATACATTTACTCTGCTGGACTTATTTCAACAAAGCACTTAAGCATATATGTAGATTCATTCCTTCCCAAATATATGTGAATTTGGGCTTAACTGTAAACATATCCTTATGTTGCATTTCCTTCAGTGAAATGTAAGCACTTGTTGAGGTGCTGTTGTAGAACAAAGATCAAGTGAAGGCACTGCTGGCCTTAGTGAGAGATTAAAATCAGGGCCTTACCAAGGTTTCAAGAAATAAAAGACAATAGAGTTTTTGAAAGGAATGAAAGACACCAAGACCTCAAACATTGTAATACTGTTACTCTGCTTTTCACATCTGAAGGAAGAAAATTCAGACTGCTAAGCAAATACATATAAATTAAGATTATCGTGCTAGCATTAAAAAAAAATCCATTCTGAGTTGCAAGAGCTATAACTCTAGGTCAAACTTGGTCTTTTCTTCTTCTGTGTTTCCAAATTTTGCCAGTATTCCAGATATTATTAATTCTTTATTAATATTCATATATGAATGTTTCCAATCACCTTTTCATCCTACATTGCTATTAGAAGCAGCCCAGAGAGTGGATAAATTTTTCAATACAACTGCATACATGTGTTACAAAAATGTTCATGTTTTCATCACTGTTCCTACTCACACTTCAAAATGCAGACTTGCTTACCTCCAGGGATTGCCAGAGAGCTTCGGTTCTTGTGGATGCACAATTTTCACAGCAGATATCCTGAAAACATTAGAGTTCATAGAAACCACAGAGATTCTATGATTCCTTGAACCCCACATTCCTTTGAGTGAAAAGTGGCTCCTGGTGAGACAAATATGGTCTCAGAATAACAAAAACGGTATTACAGAATTTAAAAAAAAAAAAAAAAAAAAAAAAGCAAAAGCCCCACACTAAACAGAAACATAAAACCCCAGAAAACTATCTCTAAAAGTTATGTTACACACTGATTTTTAAATCTCTTGGAGGAAAAGAAATAAAATTTATTTTGCACAACACCACCCTTTATAACTTTTTAATAAGTAAATGAGTGATCAGTGAGAAATGCTGCCCATGTGCTCTCTGCTCCATTGGCCTTTGCTGAGATAAGAGTGGAGCCAGTTGCTCAGATGAAAAGATGGGGAGGGGGAAAACATGAACAAATACAGCAAAAGGGAATTTCTGTTCCAAATTAAACTCCATAGTTAGATAAAAATGCTTTAAAACATTTTTCAACATATGGATATTTCCTTCAATTCCTAGGATTCACTGGCTGGACCATACTAGAGAAGTAGCCTACAGACAGTATACTGAAAATTTTCTGTATTGTCTGGAATGACTTTTTACATTTTGAAAAGGTTTCACTTCTGCATCTGGGAGCAACATTCTTTTGTTTCCTGGAACACCTTCACCACAACATGAACTGTCATTCACAGAGCTTATTTGACTTCCCAGCCTAAGATTATTTGTCAACCCTTCTTTCACAAACATTCTTGTTTTTAATTCTTGCTCTATTATATTGAGAAATAAATGTTTGCCATATTTAGAGGCTTTATCTGGTTATGCACACTGAACAGCAATGCCTCCTTTTTTATCCAGCAATTGTGTCTGAGAAAAGATTAAAGTCTGTGAATGTCAGACCTCCTTGGACACATAGTTGCAGTCATTTTTTGCATATAAGTCTTCAAATTAGGATGTGCTTGTTAGTGTAAGGTGAGGTTTAGGATATGTCTATTTCAGAAAAAAAACTTTTCAAAAGAAAATTACCTTTTCTTGAGCAGTGTAAAACCATTTGCACCCTTAATTTCTGTGATTTCATTTCTTTTGGTATTTCCTAATACATGAAAACATGAACAGTTATAGCAAAGATCACGAGGCATCAGAAAAAAATGCGAGTCATATTCTAATCTCAGAGGAAAACCTTATTTACATGATGAAACCCTTGCTGTGGAAAGCTTGGGAATCTTGGTGGGTGGAATCTCTCATTGTCAGAACTTTCAGCAAAAGAGCAGCTGCAGATACTGAAAGCATTAAATAAAAAATTACCAACAAGCTGTCTTACCTGTGTGCACTCCACAGAAAGGAAGGGCAAACATGAGCAGGTAGTGCTTGTACATCAGTCAAAACTATGACAGCTACGGTGTAACATCTGACAACACTGACATGTGCTGCACTCTCTGAGATATTCCTCTAACTGAACCATAAAGAGACAAATAAATTAGTAATAGTACCTTGCCTGTCAATGTCCTATCTTGCAGGCTTCTCACACTGTTGATTAGCATTGTTTGAAGTGGTTCATCAATATGTTTACTTGCAGAGGAAAAAAGAAGAATGCTGCATTCTTTTATTACCTCGAGAAAAAAAAAAGCAAAATAAGGGGCACCTGATTCCTCATGATCACATATTCATTTCTAAAAAAAGGACAGACAAAAATCTGTATAATGCTTTCATACTAGTCAAACAGATCAGATTTTGTCTTTATTCATCTGCTGTGTGGCAGATAAAGCTCTCTTAACCAAATCAGTATTCTCATATAAGAAAAAAAATCAGATGGTCAGCCACTACCTGTCAGATTTTGCCCATATTCCTGCTGCCTTACTCAAAGCCAGCACAAAATTTTCCTGTAATACTTTAGTTTTTATAAAATATATATACTTGTTAGTGATTTTTCTTGCTCTTTTTGCAGCTGGAGGCATAATTATTATGAAAAAGAGGGTGACTGGGAGTACCTGCAGGTGTTAATGAGCACTAATGGCCTTGACAAGCCCCACCCAGAGCCTCCACCCACAGCCTGGCCCCTGGGCTCCATCTCACTTCAGGGGTGGGGTGGGCTGTGCAGATCAGAGAAAAGGAAATCTGTGCAAGTAGAGATGGATGTCTCTACTTTGACAAGTCTTAAAACTTTAATTGGCATTTAGTTTTGATGGGAAAATAACTGAATAACTTGTGTTGGGGTTTTCAATTTCGTTAAGGCCAAACTTTGTTTTTGTCCTGATTTCACCTAGGGTAGAGGTAGCTTCTCCCAGTAGCTGCTGCAGTGCTGTGTTTTAGATTCAGATTGGGAATGGTGTTGTTTTTGCTAAGCCATCTTTATCCTAAGTCAAGGACATTTCCCCTTGGCTCATGCTCTGCCAATGAGGAGGTTCGCAAAAGAAACTGGGGGTAAGCATAGCTGGGATGGGTGACTTGAACTGACCAAAAGGAATATTCCACAGCATAGAACTTCATGCCAGTGTATAAACTGAGGGGAGTTACCAGTGGCCAGTCTGGATTTGATAAGGGAGGTCTGGCATCAGTCACCAGGTGGTGAGTAATTGTGCATGACTTCAGGTTTTTTTTCCTTTTTATTATCACAATTATTGTTTACCATTACTACTGTATTTTAGAAAAAGAAATTAAAATAGAAGAAAGGCCCTTGAATGGACTGATCTTTCCTCAGGGTGGCTGCAAACATGGATATACAGCCTTTCATTCAGACTGAGACCCTAAAAATACAGTTTTTATCGTCACAAAAGTCATGCATGGAAATCAGGTGGTGCAGGCTTGGCTTTTAGCATAAAATACAAGGGTCGTGTCCTGGAATCCATATACAGCATGTTATATATACGTGGTTCACAGACATCCAGTAGTCACCAATGTTCTATATCTGTATATTATCCAGTGGCTTCAGCCAACAGAAAAAAATCTGAATCCAGTGTGAATCTGCGACATTGCCAAAGAGATTGTTTGCACATTTCCTTATTCTACTCTGGAGCAGCAAACATAGACAATTTTTTCCCTCTTTTTTTTAAAGACTCAACTTCTTCAAAATATATTACTTTTTTTTTTCTTCTATGATATATTCAGTATTTGGTATATATTAGCCTGTTTAATAATGAGTCAGGACATTCTAGCCTACCTGCTAAGCACAACTACTTCATATTTGAAAGTGGAAATAAGAGAGAACAGATGTACTGTTGTGGTGACATGACTACACCAGGCTTCTTCTGCCCTTGCACTTCACTTGTCATGGGGGTTAGTAAGCATACTTTATGTTGCAGTCCTATCAAAGGAAATGTTCTTGTTGAAAGATCCTCGTTGCAAACTATGCAGTGAGCAATCTCTATCTAGACCTTTTCACCATCATATGCTGATCTCAGAATATTTCATAAGCTAGACTCTGCACAGAAGAAAAAATCTGTAGCCTTTTTAAAGTGGTTAATTTAAAAGTTTTCTTTTCCTTGAAGCCATTTTTCAATATTGTGGTATTTCAATATAAGGCGTTTTGAACATTTTGAAATTATTTTACTTAGCATTTAAGACAATCCTCAAAATATTTTGTAAGTGGATATGCAGTGGCTCAATATGCGTTACTTATGTTTTTTTATGTTAGATAGAATGGGCTTCTATATGTCTTATCTGAACCGGTACCATGGGATTTTGCATGGGCCATAAATGAAGCAAAAGACCCCTTCAAGTCAGCCATCACACTCACCTAGATAGAGTGTATGGTGCCACAGGGCTCAAAGAGACAAATGAACTACTCATTGAAGATGAAATAAAAAGTTCTGTTTCTTTGCCAAACATAATGCAGGTGTAAAAATTATTGGCCAGCTAACACATGTAAAGAATTGTTGTGGTTTAACTCCAGACAGCAGCTAAGCCCCCACAGCTGCTCACTCACCTCCCTGTGCAGGGTTAGGGGAGAGAACTGGAAGAGAAAAGTGAGAAAACCTGTGGGTTGATATCAAGATGGCTTAATAAATAAAGCGAAGTCTGCACATGCAAGCAAAGCAAAATACGAAATTAATTCACCACTTCCCATGTGCAGGCAAGTGTTCAGACATCTCACACATAAACACCACCACTTTGAGTGCGGCCCTGTTCATCAGTCTTCCCCCAGCTCCATATCCTGAGCGTGATGCCACACCTTCTGGAATATCTCTTGGATCATCTGCAGTCATCACTCCCAGCTCTCTCCCCTCTCAACTTCTTGTACACCCTCAGCCTTCTCATTGGTGGTGTGGAGGGAGAGGTTGAAAAGGTCTTGAAGCTGTGTGAGCCCTGCTGAGCAGTAACTAAAGCATCCCTGAATTATTAGGGGTGCTTTGGTCATAAATCCAAAACACGGCCCGATGTTTGCTACTGTAAAGAAAATTAGGTCTGTCTCAGCCAAATACAGTACAATAATGTCATACATCATAATATGTCAGTGATATTTACTTTAGAAAGTGAGTTTATGATTGGGTATTACATTTAACTGCTGTTCTCTTCAACTCTGGAATATGGTGACTATTCCAAAAAAGAAATTGAAAGAATAGTAGAACAAACATTACACTCATTAGGCAAAAAGAGTAATTTCTAATGAAAATAACAACCAAAAAAATTTTGAGAGAAAAAGAAAAGTGAAAACAGAAAGACCAAAAACTTGCTTTTTTTAACATAATTGGAGATTTTTCTCTGCCAAAATTTCTAAAGATCAGACCCAAGAAATTGCTTGAAAGCCAATTCAGAAAAGTGGCTCTGTTCACCTTGTCTATGAATCTTTGCTTATTTTATGAAGAATTGTTATCTATCTGACAAAACTGAACAGTAGAGACCAATTATTTGTGAAGCACATTTGATGGCCCTGAAGTTTCTTTGGATGGTGTTGGAGGTTCCCCATTTTATCACACTAGTTAGGTAAATTTAATTAAAATTCAGCTGCTTCACAGGACCTGTTTCATGGTGATGGAACTCTGTTTTCCATACCTGTTATAAGGGGCTTATGTCATTGCACCAGAAAAAAAGCCCCAAAAATAGTCATTTATACTCCACATTACAAATTAATCAAATATATATATATATATATAGTGGTGTCAGCAACCAAGAATTTGGTTCTAATAGTCTAGCTTTGATCCCATGATAAAACCAGACTGTCATTGATAGATTTTTGCTATACAAATATTAATATTTGCAGCTAGAATTCAGAATAATTTTGGAAATAAAGACTACTAGTAGATTTATATTCTTTTGCATATGCTTAGGGGCGTGCAGCTATTTCTTTTATATTTATTTCTGTTTTATTTATTTGATACTTCAAAATCAAATGAAGATGTATTCTCAGGCTTCCATTTATTCACTGTTAAAATTCATGAAATATTCTCTAGTCTCTAGAACAGATTTAAGACAGAGGATGATTAAACTGTTTTCTAGTTTCTCTTTGTCTTTGTGAGAGAAACATATCTGATTGGAAATCTAGAACCCATCTAGTATGGGTTGAAAAGATCAATTCCAGTGACTGAATCTTTGTAGTTCCACGTCATGTTAGCTGTAAAAACACTACTGAGTTTTGTCCAGAACAAAACACTATTTTCTTCTTGTATGTTATGATATCAGCAGTTACCTCAGTAACTGTAATGGGGAATAATAATTTTGGGTACTTTTTAATGTATATTGCCATACATCCTATGCATTAATTAACCATCATACGTCTGTATCTGAGGCTGTCACCTGCAGATAAAAAATTTAAGCAGTGAGGCATAGGTTCACCAGTATTAAATGTTGATGCAATCATTGAAGTTAAAAACAGGTATCTGTTACAGAGAAAAGAGAACTGGATTCTTCTAGAGGTGATACTGTCCTTAACTGACCTGAAATAAAGTTAGGTGCTTCAAAAGGAAAAATGGATTAAATTGGGTACTAAATATTAAGTCACTTGCCTGTCCTTTAATTCTCAAAGCACTACAGAAGATTTATAGCTAATCTCATTGTCTTCCTTTTTCTTCCACAGGTCATTCACTCAGAGGAAAATGATTCAGATATGTATGGAACAGTCCTATCAAAGCCGAGGCTTCCATATTGCAGTCAAGACATATTTTAATAATAGTTTCCTAAACCACAAATTTGCAGAATCTAAAGTGACAATACATCTGGTAATGAAAAGTAAATCCCTCTTTACCTCTAAAACTAATACCTAAGCAGCAAAAATAATTTTTAAAAGGGCTTTTTAATTATTCTCCACAGTAACCTTTTCTTTTAGGATCACCATATGTACCCCATTACCCAGTGATCTCACTTTAAATTTGTATGACACATTAAAGTCTTATCACTCTGGATTGCAAAGGGATCCATTAAAATGCCACATATTTTACTATTTATGTTGCCTTGGCAATTAAAAAAACAACAACACCCCATACCATTAACAGTGATTAGTACTAAGGTTGCTTAAAATAAAATGCAGCTCAGAAGTGTTACTGGATAGAAGTTTGCAAATTTCAGATCTGTTGGTTGCTGCCATTTTAGCCTGAATTAAATGGTCACTTGCTAAGACAATACCAGAAATAGTTCTTCTGTTTGCCATTAAGTTCCTTCATCTTCCACTTAACTTGTGATTATAGGCTGTAATATCTGACATTAGTTAAGATTTCGGTCAATCTATACAACACCAATACTTGAAGATAAAGTCCCTGATTTAATCAGATGGAAATAATTTCTGGAAGTTCCAGATAATCAAATTTGTACATGCAGTCTAGAGATTATATTGCCACAGTAAGTTTTAGAGCAGATGTCGGATGCTGTAGAAACCTCCTTATAGCAGAATTTAAATCGCCCTTGTTCAGTAATGACACAGGTTATTAAAACACAATTTTTGTGGTGACCTAATTAAAGCATTCTATCAAAAACAATCAAAGCAGCCACTCTTTCACTGATGAGATTTTCCAACCCCTAAATGCAGCCCTGATGGAAGCACAGCATGAAAAATGGGTAAAATTATGATTTCTGCTGAGAAATTAGCCTTCAGCGGTTGTTAATAAAGGAAAATAGGAATTTACACACCAACACATAAACTTTGTAAGTGTGGACTCTCTTATAATGCCTTTTGCAGCAGGTAAAGTGCACTGTTATAACTATCATCCTCAAAATGTTATTAAACAATTCCAGGGTGAGAAATCTATGATATTTTAGTTTTGGAAGCCTAAAAGCTAGACCATGGGCTCTTACTAACCTAGCTGTCTGTCCCCTGGGTAACTAATCTAGCTGTCTGTCTGTCCCCTGGGTAACTAATCTAGCTGTGTGTCTCCTGGGTAAGCTGTGATTCCCTGCAGCCCTGCCAGAATTTTGTTAAACACACTCTTGGTTTTTCTGCAGTTACAGAGTGTGATTCTGAACACTGCTACTCAGCAGAGGATTCACTATGCATCTAGAAGCAGCAGTAATGTTTACTTGGTCCTTTCAGATTTGGATTTATTGCCTAGTGACCCAAAATAGGATTCTCCTCACAATGATTCAATAGAAGAGATCCTAGTCAGTCCAAAAAGTCGCTGTAAGTTGTCATTTAGACTCTGCCTTTCAGACTATATTCTGAAGCTGTATTTTCTTACATTGATTATCATTGCTAGCAATCCTAAGAGAAATGGTGGTGCCAACTTTACCTTGTGAATCCAATTAACAAAATCTGACAGAATATTTGAAAATTAATTTAGATTAAAGTATTGCAATTTAGAAAGTGCAAAATTCCAGTTCATGTAATGGATCTTACTTGACCCAATTATGTATAGAATATATCAATGGTTGTAGATAACACTGAATAACCTTTGTTCTATATTTCTTTCTCAATTGCATTCCCAAATTAGATAGTGAGGAAAAGATTTTACAAGGCTTATAACAAAATATTTTTAACCTTTAATAATTCTCGCACTACAGCAGGTAAATCTTAGTTTAAAATATGTTGTAGCTCTGAAATTTATCTATTCCATCTAAAAGATGTGTAGGAAACTAAAACCTGGTGATGAAAAAGTTCTCATCATTATTCTTTTCACAGAACATGTACTCTGTTCTTACACTTCAAAGATCTCAGAGTAATTTTACAGTCCTTCCTTCCTTCCTTCTCTCTGATGCTAAGTGATACATCTCATTTTTCTGTACATGTGTAAACTGGGGTGTAAATTTACCACCCAGAAGGGAGTGGCCTCATCCACACATCTTCCTGGGGATGAGCAGTAACACACACTGTCCCCCAAGTCATGAGCTAACACTACCTGAGAGAGTGCTGCCTGACATGGAAAAGTAACATCCCAGTCTGTGTGCTGGCACTTCAAGAACAGGGTCAGATGATGGACAGTGCTCAGGCCTATGCCTTCATTGTGCTTTATCTGCTCATACAGACATAGCCACTAAGGCTATATGAGCCCTGGAAACACCTGAATGAGATAAACACATTATAAACAGATTAATCTTTAGACCTGCAAGGGTTCATTCACTGTGTAGAACACATGGTCTCTGGATTTTTTTTTAATTTTTAACTGACTGGTACTAGCTCTGTGTTTTTATTTTGGTGCTGCTTTTACATTAACCTGCTACTCTCTTAATATGATAAGAGGTGGAGAGCCTTGGAGAGCAGAGCGACAATGAACCTCTGTAACCGAAATGCTAATCAACTCTTAAAGCATCTCATTTTTATTAAAATTAAAGAGAAAAGCAATTAATTTAATTGGAAAATTAGATCAATTGGAAAATTGGAACAAACAAGAACTAGATTTTGGTTTTGAGAGATGTGGTAATCTTTGCTGAGTTTGTATTCAGCACTGAACCAAAAAAAAGTTGAGCTTATTTGGACACAAAGAGAAATACAACTGATGTGGCTCCACCTACATTAGGTGAATAAAGAGGAACCGAGCAGATTGTGCATGACCTGCATGTTTACAAGATTCTGTCTCCTTGTTTAATTCTTCTGTGACATCTTATGGATATTTCATAAACCACCACACAATTGCCAGCTAGCTAACATCTCACTGAAAATTTTGTAAAAAAGTTCAAGGTCAAAAATAATTATTCTGCATATATTCATTTTTCCTACAAGGTGGCTTCTTTTCTGACAGCTTTTTAAAAGCTACTTGTGAAACATCAATGCAATGCTCAGGAGGCATTCAAAATGCCAACTGGCCAAAAGAATCTAACATCAGTTTTACATTAGACTTGAAAATTTGTGCAAGGGCATTTTGTTTGTTTGGGGCTTGGTTTTCTTTGTTTCACGGAGAGGCAACCATACCAGTTTGTACAATAAACAGAGAAGACCTTGAGAACCCAAACAGCATTGCCACTCTGGACTAATGGGGGAAAAAGCCAGATAGAATAAAAATTTATGAACTTTCTGTCCATGTGTGCAAATTCAGCCCCTTTATGCCTTTGGTTAGTTCATAACATTTTGGGGAAGGGGAGGAAAAATGGTTGTTTTTGGAGGTAATTTTATTTCCATCCACTACCTCAGACACTTTTAGATCCTCACACTACAGTGTGCTGTATGACACCCCAAAGAAATAAACTAAGTTGCCAGACCCTTGTACCTGCAGTCAACTTAGTTATTTCTGAGAATAAAGCAGCTCCATATGAGCAGAGCACTCTTGGCAAAATTAGCTAAGGGTCTATGTCTGACATCACCAGCTGTAGCTGACACACACACCCAAGCTGGAGCAAGACAAGTAGCATGGAGCTCACTTGAAAAGTCCTCAGAAGGAGGTGGTTGCCTTGTCTTATGTCTTTCCCTGTGTTTTCAGGAAAAAGACTTGGATATCCCTGTGTTCTGAGCAAGCAGCACAGAAGGAATTCACTAAGAGAAAATTTTTGCTGCACAGACATTCAAAACAATAAAGTATGTGATGGTTATATTGCCATGGAACAATAAGAAAAAAATCTTTAAAAAATTTCAGTAAGGTTCTTATCATTTGACTTTTGGTCACTACTTTACTGCTGTCCTTCAGCCCAGGCATTTTATTCCAATATATTTTTTAATTATGCTTTTGTGATGTGCTTGTTTATCACTCTTAAAACTAACTTCAGTGCACAGTTATTTTGAGGAATAGTAAATTTTATTGGAACACTATAGGAAAAAGCTGAATTTTAAAATTTCAAGAAAAAGTATGGAATAGAAGCTTCAAACTCATTTTTTTCACCATTTTCAGTAACAACCTTTAGACATTTATGGACTGAAATGGGGAGTAGAAGATCCAATGTCTCAAAATCTATTCTCTGAAAACTCTGGCCATATTAGGGTCTCACCGAAAACCTTTGTAAACGTCCCAAACTTGAATCTTCCAGGGTATAACCTTTTTTCAATTTTTAGATTTACCTTTTGGAAAATTATTCAGTATGAAGGATGTAGTATAGGCTCTAAATGTAACTTCTTGAGTCCTGATAACCTTAAAAATTGAATACCAGACCACTACTATTAATAAATGAATACTAACCTTGTTGTGTTTTAGAGTTGATGCCTTTGCTTACCTACAGGCTTTACAAGTATGCAAATATCCTTAAGGTGAAAACATCAGATGAATATTGGCAATATCCAGTGGACCTCCTTCAACCTTATTCAAATAATTTTTATTACATTTGATAAAATCAGTGTCACTAACATGCAATCCATGTAATCCTTGACACCAGAAATATATGACCAAATATAATTTGTATTAGTGTGAGAGAATTTGTCTATAGAATGGAAAAGCAGATCTATGAGTGTGCTTTTCAAAGCTCTCTGTATACTCAATGACATGGGTGTAAATTTCCTGTGTAAAATTATTTGAATTTTTACTTGAAGGAAAATCTGGAATCTTTAGACTGTGAGTTTTTGGGTTTTGGTTGCTTTTATTTCTTTTTTCTTTCCTTCCTCTCTCTGCATATTTTTTACTAAGAAATAAAATTATAATATTTAATAACTATTAGCAATATGCATGTAATTTTAAAAAACATACATTTTGTTGAAATTTAAGGATAAGATCACTAGCAGTAAAGTCACAATTTCTTGAAATTGTGGACTAAGAAGTTTTAATGTCATACTTCAACACTTTGATGTATTAAATTTCAGTTGTCCGGTCCAAAAAAAGTTTTAGCTTTGAAATTTAAAAGCATTAAAAGCATGGTCTATTAGATTGGGAAAAAAATCTTTGTAGTACTTTATGGAGTTCTTCCTTTTATTTTTTTCCCATTCTTGAGTCCCGTGCAAGAATATTAACGACCGCAGGAGACATTAAGATCTGGGAAATCTCCTTCAAGATCTCCAATTAGCACCCTAAATTTTAAAGCTGTGTTAGTAGACCATCATGGTTTCCTAATGGCTAATAAATATTTGAAAAATTATTGTAGCTATCCTGAAAAATGACTTCAAAGGTTTTTATCTCTAGTGAACAGAGTCTTCTCAAGATGGATTTTTATAATCACTTTGGGCATACATACATGGAAAAAAGTCTAGAGTAAAATCCACTGCAACTATTTAGCTTGCAATTGTAAAATGTTTGTATGATGCACAATATCTGTTTATCTGGGTACAGAATGATCCTTCCTCATACTTGTTCTTAAGTCTTGTATATTGTGCATGGGAAAAGGTGTGCAATTAAGTTGTTAGGACATCTTTCCTGCTGTTATTAATTCAAGTTAGTTGAGAAGCAAATGGTGCATCTCTTTTTTTCTCTGTCCACGTTACAAATGGTCTGTGTAGCACCTGTGGGCAAGTTTGGCATATGTACCTATCTGCTGATACACACCCACGTAACATGTGCCTTGCACTACATAAATTACTAATAAATACTAGATCAGGTTGACCAATAAATTCCAGCTGCTTTGTACTGCCCTGTTCAATATAAACCAGCTGTATGCAAGTCTCATCTGGCTGATTCAGATGGATTTACAGTTATTTTGGCTTGGCAACACCACACAAATCAATCCCCCTATATTGATGAGACTTGGTCAATACTTCCTCTGAAATCACACAAAATGCATAAGAAAATGTAACCTTTCAACAATTATTTTAAACATCCACTTTTAGAATCTGAATCTGAAGAGATAAGGTCACATTAGTAAAGATAGCCAGTAAAGGTTAACCATTTAAGTCATACATCTGTAAGAAGTTAAAGTACACTACAGCAATTAAACTCATGAATATAGGTCAGCACTCTAATCCCGTGCCTGGTTTAATCTGATCTACAGAAAGGACAACTTTTAAACATTTTTTTTCCAGAGCAAGTTCAATGGGAAATCAAAATATCTGAAAAAAGGATGAAATCCATTTTCTTAACAAAACAAACTTCATCAGAAGCAATCTTGTAAATGATCTGTAGCTTAAAAACTTATTTCTGCCTATTCCTGGAAAAAATCTTTGTAAAGATCAGAGGCCTTTTAAAGAGCAGAAATGTCCAACATCTGTTTCTGTGTTTTATGAAGGCAAGACAAAGATAAATTAGTACCATATGTGGAGCAATATGATTCAAAAATCCAGATTTGTTGGAATTTCCAAAAATAGGTTTCCAGGTTTGTAAAATAAATAAAATCAAAGGTAAAGGATTTTTTTAGTACTTATTCTGAAAAATTAAGAAATTCCTCAATCAAAAAATAGAAAAGTATGGTTTATATATAATACAAAATTTCTCTAACATTTAAGGAAGAGAACTGTGGTGTAAATTAAAAGAGTCTTAAAAGAATCATGCGATGCAAGTATTTAGACTGAATGATGTCGTAGAAGAATCAAGACAAAGTAACATGAGAATATTGCCATTTGCCTTTGGCATTTGTATTTTTGTTTATTTTAGAAAGACCATAGCCTTTCAAAAACCTCTTCTGTCAGGAAAGATTATGTCCTAGGAAGGTTATGTCCTAGGCTGTGACTTGTAAATTTTTCTTTTCTATTGCAGAGGAGTCTTCATTTGACTATTCCCATGAAGAAAGAGACAATTCACTTCTCATGGGCTCCTGTCAGTTTTCATGAGCAATCAGGTTACAGGGTGTAAACAAGCAAGATGATGATGTCAAAAAGTCTCTCAAGTTCCATGGTGCAGTAGATAATGGATGTTTGAGATTGCTGATGTCTTGTACATCACTGTCTTTGTAGCCTCACATTGTGTCTCTTTCCAGATACTTTGCTTCTGCTGCTTTCCAGATACTTTGCTTCAAAGTTACCTCAGCCATTTATTTTTTATTAGCTTTAGGTTCTTCCAGGATTTGTGTAGCCCCAATATTCTCCCAGGCAGGGGTTAGAATTTGTTCCTAGACATTTGTGGAGTAGGTTTGTACCCAAGGGGTAACCTCTTTCAATGGTAAAGATAGTTCAGGCTTAGTCTGTGTCTGAAAGAACAGCATGAGCATCAACCACTGGCAGTGACTCTATGTAATCCCAAATGTAATGCCTCGTTGCTGTAAGACATAAGAGGTGCAGAAGAGATGTTTTTTTTAATTTCTTTTAGCCACAGAGATTAAACAAACCAACTGAAAATGTTTACAGAATAAAGCAGTAACTAAAATATTGCAAAATAAAGGGAAAAGACCAAGATTTTGTCATAAGTTTAACTGATTTTGAAATTTGATGACACTGTAGGTAAAGAGAAAAAATATTTTAGTTCTCAAAAAATAGCATGGTTAATGGATATGCATCCTCCTATGAAAACAGTGTTCAAAACCAAAGTTCACATAGAAAAGCAAAACAAAACCAAAACAAGCAATACCCCAAAGAAACAAAACAACCAAGCAACCAATGACAACAATAACAACAAAAATCCCACAATTTCCCCCTAAAATAAACTGAGAAAATGGCCCCCCACCACCATCCTGTTGCTAACAGTCCCATGGGGTCACTGCCACTGTTTTTCAGCTAGACAAGTAAAAGATAAGTGATTTTCACACCATAATGGTTTTCAAAGTGTTGCTCACAGGCCAGGGAAGAAAAAAGATCACTGCTCTAGACTACACCTTGAGACTTCTGTAGGGCTAGATTAAACCTTTTCACCAGATATAGAGCTAATAAGTCTTGTTCAAAAAGACTGGAGGGTTTCTAACAGTTTCCCTTACCTTTTAAACACAAGACCATGAAAAACAACAAAAAATTTCATTAGACACAAGTGGATTTTAATCATTTGTGCAGTGTAAAATGTGGAGAAGAGCTGCAAAGCTCTTCCTCCCTACCACTACGCATGTATTTAGTATCTGTATGCATGCATTTCTATATCTGTACTGAAGTTTCTGGATATTATCTATTAAGTGACCCTGAGATTGGCTCAGTTAGGTGGAACATGGTGCTGATAACATCAAGGTCACAAGTTTGGTCCTCACGTTGAGCCATTTGCTTAAGAGCTGGACTCATTGGTCCTTGTGGGTCCCTCCCCACTCAGAATATTCTAGCCACTAGTATAATATTCTTGGGGGTCCCTTCCCACTTGGAATATTCTGTGATTCTAGCCATTTGCATAATAATTTTGGACAAGAGATTAGGAGAGGGTCAGTAATTAGTGGCAGAGAAGACTCTGACACCTTTCTCATTCATTTCAAAAAGTGTTTTGTTCCCAACAAATTAATTTCAAAGTGTTTTATTCTCAACTCTCCAGAGTGTCAATCTGGACTTACTTACAAGGATGTACCAGACAGTGTTACATGATCTTCCTTTTTGAGAACTTGATTAAACAAACTCTTCTCAAAAGGTTTAAAGAAACACTTGGTAACAGTGTGAACACACAGTATTACTAGAATTTACCTGCCATAATACTTGATGTTGCACTGAAAATTTATCTTGAAATTGTTTTTTAAGCAGGAATCCAAATTATACATTGAATTTTCATTTACAGGTGCTAGATGACTTTAATTTCAAATAATGCAGAAAGTAATTGCAAACAAACTCTAGATTCAGAGCTTGAAGATCAGACTAGATCTTCAAAGAAAATTCATATGGTTTGGTTTACTGTTAATATATAGGTTTTCAATGAATTTCTAAACTCTCATTTTGAGATGGAAGTGCCCTTACTATGACCCTCTCTATCAGAAAAAATGTTCATTTGCAGTGAAACATATGGTTTTCTGACTTTTGGAAACAAAATAAAAATTGAACTTTCTCTAGTCATATTTTATTTTAATTTTTGAACTTCAGAGATGTGGAAATCTCACAGGAAGTCGCCATTGGAATTTATGATACTACTTTTATTTGGGTTTTTTTGGTGTAGCTGCAAAATATTAAAAAAAATCCCTACATAAATCAGGAAAAATAAATGGGGAAAGTCAGGTTTTATATGCAAAGTATAACATCGACAACTACTGATAGATCATATTAGGAATTTTTATCAGCATTGGGTGGACATGAGAAAAGAAAATCTTAAGAAAAAGCAAGAGAGGATGATATGATACAGTCAATATTTTGGAAGGTTGTATTATTTTTATTTAGCTTACATTTCATATGTAAATAATAGTACACTTACAATTTTTTCTTGCTGAGAAATTACTCTCAGTATCATCTGATTTTAAAATATTAAATTCTCATCAGCAGTTTGAGGAAGAAGTGAAATTTAAATCATTCAAATCAGAAGAGCAAAATATTTAATACACCAATCATGTAAATGTGTACTTTAAGTGTGCTGTTTATAATATCCTAATGTCACAATGGACATCAGCTCTAAAAATTTGCTCCTCTATCAGAAACACTTAAAAAAGTATGACATAAGGTAGCGTGGCTGCAGTAAGCAGTTGAAGGCCACTGTAATTCCTTTGCCTACGTTTCTTGCTTTTCCCCATCTGGAGGCTCCAGACTGCATCTATTGGCTTGATCTCTGAGAACTAACAATTTAGAAAAGGTTATAAGAGGTAAAGTGAGTGACCCTATTTGCATCACAAGGGAAGTGCTTGGAAAATCATTATGTTTTATATAACAAATTAGTCCTTCTTTATCAGTTTGTGCTCCATTGTACCCTTGCAACTTTGACTTAACCATCAAGTCTTTGCAAAAATAAGGACAGAAGAGAAAATCAAAATACTGTATATCTCTTCTATTTTTTTAGCTTTAAATAAAGAGCAGACGAAAATAGTTGCAAAACCATCAATTCTAAGGTAATCACAATGTTGTGATGAAAAGCCCAAGTGCTCAGTAACAAATGAACATATAAGAATAGAATCATGTACACAGTGCATATATACTTAAGAGTCTTGTATCAATCAAGAAAATTATTTCAGTAACTTCACATTTGACAGAGGACCTGGACACTGTCCTTCAGCTGGACAAAAGCAGCACCACTGGAACTCATGCTGCTGCTGCATACATGGGCATCACAACACATGCCAGTTGCTCACCTTTATCCACAATTAAATAGCTGCAAAGGACCTAATCTCACTCTACAGGGAGCAGTAATTAATGTCTAACCTTCATTATCCAGGATAACCTTCTCCTTTCCTGACAGTTTATATGTGACAACTTAGTCATTTGAGTTCCATTCATTCTCACAGCATGAATTCAAGTTACAGTACTTGAAACTAAGTTGACTCCTAGGAATGATCCATAGATGGTTTGAATTCCTGCCAAAGGCAATATATCTTCTGAGGAAAAGAGGGAAAGAAAAAAGACAACACAGAAAAGCAATAAAAGAATAAGCTTTATGGGAAGAGCAGCTTCTTTTCCCATAAATGATGAATCAATCCATTATATTTGTGATAATCAATACCATGGATCCTCTTCATGTCAAGGTAAAAAAACCCAACTTGGTAAAGAGACAAATCATTATTAATTCATTCATTGCAATAACATTAATCACGACCAGCTAATGTGGTATTAATGTGGCTGTAATATATACTTCCATAGATACAGATTTCACTGTAATATAGGAATTAACTACTGTACCATGGTTTTAAAGAGTTATGTAAATTGATAAATAACACCAATTAGGATATTATAACTTTTTTTGAATCTATTGACGTGCTGTGTTCTGGTGGAGATGGGAGGGTGCGCACATCCTGCTCCCGTGCCCACAATTGCAGGTATATTAACTCTCTGCTTTGCATTTTCCATGAGTTATTGCCTACAGCAATAGCCAGTCAGCTTTTCAACACTGTGGTCCTGTTCCAGGAAATATTGATGTGGGAGATTAGTAGTTCTGGGAATGGAATCAAAGCAATGAAGATGCTCACTGGTGCCTAGGAGGAGTTTGGGAGTCACGTGGGCAAATGATGCTCTGAACATCCTCCCACACCAAGGGAGTGTGGAAGGGCATATTCCCAGATATGCCTCCCACAGGAATATTCATAACTGGCTTCTGCCATATTGTTATGTTTTGGGTAATAATTCAAAACAGACTCATCCTATGTGACCAGTTCTTGAGTGCGGCATGGCATGGCATGGCATGGCATGGCATGGGCACTTGGACAATACAGAAGGACCTTCTCCTTTCTCACTCAGCACAGCACTGAGTTTAGCAAGGCATTACAGCCCTCTGCTGAGGCTGCCATGTGTTAATGGAGAACAGCCCAGTGAAGGAAATGGAAAACTGAAATATCAGAATGCATAAGAAAAACAATGAAACAAAAATAGTAAACCGCCTTTCTACTTAAAACACTGTATAGATTCACTGTATCCCTAATCTCACTTAACATATATATTCCATGGAAAGTTGTAAAACTCCAAGATGATGATGAAAATTCCACTTTGAACAGTAAATTTTTCTAAACCTCCAGTAGTTCCTTTCAATCAGTATTTCCATGACTGCATGATTCAAATTACCCGTAGAAAAGATACAATTTTCTTGTATAATCTACCTGTTTTTTTCTTTGAAGGAACAGGTTTAAGTGCAGTAATGAGCTTGTAGCAGCACAAACTCTATATGTGTTTGCAGTTCTGCAATCTTGGTTCAGATTTGTAGACACCTGGCATGTACAGAGCACCCATGTTGAACCAGTTTTCTCTATATATTAGTCCCAATACTTGTTGTCCACACCAAAGTCTGTTGTAGACTAATCTGAAACATTTTCACAGCCAACTAATACAACTATATTTAGCATGAACTATCAGATTTTTTGTCTGACAGTTTGTTGCTCCATTCAATGCAGCAGCAATGCAATTTGATCTGCTTTGGTAACTGGAAGTGAAAATTATTGTATTTTAAAAAGTATTTTGGAAATTCTCTCTGCCATCCTGTAATTTAGGATCATTTTTCAGACCTCTGAAAATTAGTTTTTTATTCTTTAAATAATTTTTTTAAGAATATTAATTTTTTTTTTTATTTTTTATTCTTTTAAATCCAATTATGCATGTAATTTGCAAATTGTTTTTATCTCATGTGGGAAGGCAAGGAGCAAACAAATATTGCAAAAAGTTAAAAGTCATGAATATAGTTTGGAGCCATCAACAATATTTGAATCCAATACTATAGCTTAGTACCACAAAAGGTTCTTCCTACTATATCTTTAATTAGAAAAACTATTAATGACTTCTGTACCTTTGCTGCTTATCATAGAACTGGTCAGTTAAAACTTCCTGACTTCCATCTTTTGCCTGTCGTGTCTGATAACCCTCTGGGAAAGTACTTTTTATAAGTGCATAATACAATAGGAACTAGATCATGGCTGACATATTTACTAAGATCCTATCAAATGGTCATGAGCAATTACTCAAAAGGAGCTTTGTCAATGAATGAGATTTGTGATAAGCTGGGAAGGTTAATATTTCTGTCAAGAGCATAGATATCTATTCACTGCATAATCAGGATCACCACAGAAATACCTCAATATCATTTATTACAGAAAAAGAAGATACTTTTGAAAGGATTTTTGTTAAAAATCTCTGGTATATGATTTTCTCCTAGCTTCTGAATGGTTTTGTAGCAGCAGAGAACGTATATAGACCTGAAGGTAAAGGGGCACAATGGACATGGGATAAAATTTGGCTAGTCTTAAGTATTATTTTAGCTTCAAGAAATGTCACTTTCATATACATGTGATATTAATTTAAAATTATTTTGATTTACTTTACTACAAATCAGGAGAAAGAAGACACAGTAATTTTAAGAATGTTTCATATTTTATCAGGGGTTGTTTAAATTGACAGAGGTAGCTTCAAATAATTCATTAATATTATAATGTTGATTTTATTTCTGTTATAGCTATTTCTCCTATTTTAAAACCATGAAGGACACATGAAGATTATAATAACAATGGATCACTTATTGTTCTTTCACTCAATTGTTTTAGTTTCAAGTATTTTAATAATGCACGTGATTTTCAGTATGTTTCTGATACAGTGCTGGAATTGGAAAAAAGGAACAGAAGATAAAATGAAGGTCAGTAACTGTTATTCTTATAATAAATCACAGGCATCTTCTATTTTAACCTTATCTTAAATTTTTGTAGCAAATAGATTGGGAATTTTCTGGGTTTGTTTTAAAAAAACAGATCCAAAATATAACATTCCTGAAAGCACTCAGTAAGCCTCCAAATCTCTTGATGATACCCAGAAACATGGTGTTTCTTGGTTTGTTTTCTTTTTAGAAATGGAAAAATAATTATAAAACATATTGTGCTAATAAATCAAAAAAGGCGCTAGAAATAATCTCATAAAATGTTATGGCTTAAATAATGCCCTTCATCAGTATTCTTTGTTTAACATTTTATGTTTATTGATAAATGAAGATGCATTTAAATAATTCAAACAAAACATTAGCTGCAAGCAAGGAATTAATAATTGATAGGACTGGAAGGGCTTTTTTTCACTTGGGAAATAGATAATATTAGCTTAATGTGGGGTTGTAGGAACAGAGGAAATGTAATGGATCTGCCTGCTTTAAACTGATGATTGTTATTGTGGTCTGAAAGTTGCTACAAAGGCAAAAGCAGGACAGCTCTGTAACAGCAATAGATTTCACTCATAGGAGCTGACAAGGCAAATTGTGGTTTGATATGCCAGATTTATACAGGGGAGGGGATCTAATAAACTTAACATACACTAAAGGAAAAAAACACATGCTGTTAAACTTACATAAACAGCTTTGGAGTCTAAAAATGTTTGGGTTTTTTTCACCTCAGCTTCATCTCTTACGATTACCTCCATCCAGAGTTTTCTCTAAGTCAGGGAACCACTAATAAGGATACTGTAACACAGAAGCAAATGCATTCTTGAGGATTCTCAGAGGAAGAGCATTTAGACTAGAAACTCTCTTCAAAAGGTTTTATTTATGTTTGCTTGCCAAGATGCCAAACTCTTCCAGCTGTGCATTTGTACACGAAGATGTAGAAAAACAGCTTTGTCAGGTCCTTAGGAAGGAAATTTCTGTTGGTGATCCTCAGGTTGTGTCTGGTGATAGCAAAACCCACAGAGTTACTTTCAAATTAGCTGCACAACTCCTGCTTCATTTGCTCTTGGGGATATAAGATTGATGGTGATTTAAAAGTCTACCAAATGATATTTTCATTTCTATATGGCATTTGTGAATCTACAATCCAAACATTCGTTTTACACTCCAGCAGCCAGAATCTGCATTTGCACATGTAACCAACATTTGACTTCATTAGTTTGATATGCAGGAGAAAATTTAAAATAAATTAAAAACAAAATTGTAGCAGAAATCTATAAAAATTTCATAGATGCTAATAGTCCAAAACATAAAGTTAACGTTCTTGCAACCAAAATCTTTTTGACAGTCATAAACAAGAATATAAAAGGTGTAATCTGATCTGACAACCAATAACATTTTTCAGGTTTTAAAATTAAGTTCAAAAGATCATAGCCTTATTGTACCTGATCATGACTACTAGAAACCTTGCCATTATGATACCAGGGTTTTACTTAAACGTAGTGCTAGAGGAGCCAAACACTTCTAATAAAAGTATTAAATAGAACATTCCTCATTACTTAAACCGTTGTATCTTGTGTCATCACTTACTAAAGATGAATGTGCCATATTACTGAAAATGAACAGTTGTGTTTTCTACCTATTTTCTGCAGGGGTAAATGGTCATAAAGGGATCAAGGCAGTGAAGAATCAAGTTCTGTATCTCTAGTTATGTGTGCCAAGTTCATACCTGAACATCTCCCAGAATAGGTTTTCTGAAGCAGACAGATTGTAAGCCTGCACAAAATTGGTTTCAGAAATGCAAATGGGAGAAAGCAGCTTTGTTTTCCAGCCATTGCAACACTCGACATGACATTTAGATAGACTTGCTTGCATTGACAGTAGGCACATATGTCTACTATTTTGTTTTAAAATATATGTATTGCTTTTAATAACAACATTACAGCTGTTCACAAAATGACGCCTCTAGACAGAAGCACTACAATGAAAAAAGAGTATCAACAGAAGGACTGTATCTGCATGCAACTCTGCAGTTGCCAAGAAATGAAGATATAACATATGGTCATTTTGTAAAGGTGAGCTGAACAAAAAACAAGCAGCAACCTAGCCAATTTTTGTCATTTGAATTCTCCTGTTCAAAACCCAATTTACTTTCATATGACTCTTGCTAATTTGAATGATATATTTATTAAAATATGATACAACCAGCCCTGCAACTGGGAAAACAATTTAAAAATAAATTTGTAGAATGGTACGTTGCCAATTTTTCACTTGTCTAGAGCTATCCTTTAAAAATTAATGTATAATTTTGCAGCAGAAGAATCGAATGCTATTAACAGCTTGCTAGTGTGAAGAGAGGAAGTTGTAACTTATATTAAATATCCCACTGTTGATATGCCTATGAATGTCTTCCCTTGATTTATCTGTTTATTGAACTGCCTTGGAAGGGCCACTTCTCATAGGAATGCATGGGGGAATGTTAACATAACCCAAGAATTTTTCATAATCTTTCTGGACATCACCCAAAAAATGACAAGATTTAGGAAAAAAATTATAAGATTGGAAATGTTTCATTTCCCACCATAGCAATTTATAGACTGTAGGAAAAGTGTGGGCTCCAGACAAGCTGCTGGTTTAGTCAACAGTACTGTTTTTGGACCCAAATAGCCAACAAAAATTCATAGTTGCGTGGGCTTTTTTTGTCAACAGAAAAAAAATCAGATCCTTGATCTAACTCTGCTTACTGATAACGAACATATATATCTTTGGCTCCCTGAGTGCCTTAGGAAAATAACAGGAAGGAAGCTTTTTTTCACTTACAGCACTATATCCCAAGCTGCTCTTTCTTTTTTTGCTATTTCAGATCTCTTTGCAGATGCACTGTAAAGCCCCATTCATGCATGATATTTTCTCAGCATTTCCTCTCTTATTGTCTAGTTCCCTATGTTCTGCTTGTCCACAAAGGCAGAACCTTTACAAACAGAAGCCTAAATTTATTTATTTTATGGTTTTGGGATTCCGAAAATGCCTGTGCTTGGAATAGAAGGTATCACTTTTCCAACTGCCTTAAGACTTTTGTTATTTTAACTATGTTACACAGAGAAGTTACACTTACTTGCTTTGTTTCTAATGCATTTCAGCTCTGTCCTTACGAAGACTATTCATAATGAAGGCTAACAATACATTGCAAAATTGTTTCATCCCAGCTAAGAGCTATGGTGTTTGTTAGAAAGACCCTGGTGTTATTTGGCCAGCAGAGTTGACTTAAAGAACTCCTCCTGCCTTTACTGCACCTAAATTCTCAAATCTCAGTTCCTGTAATTCAGGTTTAAATGATAAAGACAATAAAGGAATTTTAAAAATATTTGTATAGAACAAGAAGAAATGTGCATTCCATTTCCCTAGCAAAACTGCTGCAGCCAGTACTATTTGCACAAAAGGCTTGAGCACTAATGTTAATACATTAAAATGGTAAGAAATCTATCAGGCAGGATAAATCAGGACTCACTAATTAGGACACTGCTCAGTTATCTCCATCTAGGAAGCATCTCTTGCTTTAGGATAGATGTTACAGAGAATATCAAACAAAATATCCAGAAGGGCAATTCTTTGGTTGATCAGACTAGCCATCACATTTTCAGTCATTTCTGCAGGGAAATCAAATACCCCAGTAGTTCCCCTATACACATTGCAGAGAGACCAATGAGATCCTCTGTCACTATTATGATCTTCCTAAAAGAGATTTTCAGTTTAACACACTGCTTTTCATGGCTCTAGGTTGCAGGAAATACCATTTAGCAGCTAAATTTCAAATAATAAACCGAAACCATGGTACTTTCTGTCTATTTTCTGAGAAGGATATGATGCCCAGAGTCTACTGCACAGCCATTGCAGGAATAGCTCTCTTTAATCCACAGCAACCCCACTTTCCAACCCACTCCTCGAGTACAGCCACCAAAGTCAATGAATAACTGATAATTAGGGGGAATGATGAGCCAGCTCTTTCTCTTTATGATAACAGGAAAAATAGCTCATGTAATACAACGCTGTACATCGATCCTTTTTTGATCAAGGGAAAAAGATTTTGCAGAGGCATCAGATCATCAGGAAAAGAGGCGAGAGTGTATCTCTATACAGCCTTGATGAAACATTCCCTTGTGCATTAGTTACTGTTCTAGTCCCTACAGTGCTCAAAAATACAGACAAATAAAAGGGAGCACAGCACAAGCTGAAGAAATGAAAGTAATATTTAGAGCTGTGATCTCAATTTAACAAAAGCTGAATGAAAAAATACATTACCTCGAGTGAGGATGAAGTGCTAACAGGATAACTATCTTTCTATTTCTAAAGATACCTTGGGTTAAAAAAAATATTTATGGGGATATACCAGAAAAATATGATAAATTTTAGTAAGGGTAAATTTTTGCTGAATATAAGAAAAGAATTGCTTAGCTTTCCATAGGCTATGAAATACATTTTCTCATGGGAAATGGAGAAAACCTGGGACTTTTCAGAAAAAAACTGAATAAAGCACAGAAAGTTTTACTGCAGTGCTGCAGATGTCACTTTCTTTTAGTTCGAGAATTGTACATGTGTGTTACAAAATATTTGTTTGGGCATCCAGCTATTTATTGGCAACTTTAGCTATTTTATGACAGCTTTGTATAGCAGTTTCTTTATGTTTATTTCCCACCCTTCTCCTAGCAGATAATAGTTCTTTAATTCAATTTTTTCTATTAGAATATTTATGTTCTGGAATAATGAAGAACATAAAAATATTTTTTATTCTTTATAAAAAAATTCATAGGTATTTATCATAGGGATGTTCATTCATTGGAATGGAATTTTTCCATGTAATTTTAATTCAGTAGACAAGAAGGATGTCAACAGAACATTTAATTTTGAAAATTCAAACCTGACATTTTTTCTCAGAATTTAGATATATTGTTTTCTGTACTTTTTGTCTAATTTAGTCCCTATCCCTAAACTTATTAAACTTCCCAAGAGGCAAAATAAACATTTCCTCTTCATCTTACTAGAAGCATAATTAATTATCCTACTTCATAAAGTGATGGTTATATGTTATGTTATGTTATTTCTGTTTCAGTGTATTCAGAGGCTTTCCAAGACACTCACTGTAGCTTCCTAATTCTGAAAGAACATTCTGTTTCTCTGGTCTGCCTCCTTTCCAGCACTGAATAATGATAAACAGATCTTGCAAAAATCTTTTCACTGATGTTTAAACTGAGGAACAAAATTCAGAGAGAGATAAGGTATCACTTTTCACCAAACATGTTACTCTAGCTGCATATCCTACATCTTGACTTGCTGCAATGTTTATAACAACACATTTTATGTATAATGCCATGAAGTGATGACAATCTGCTCTACTGTCATGGTGTGATGTTGAATTAATAGGAAACAAGGTGAGGGCAGAGCAGGCAATCATTGTATGTGTTAACTTCATGATTAACCATTGGGTTCTTAATAAAGTCTTACTCTACATAACAGACTGCCAAATATTTTTGTCACTTCTACAATATTTTGTCAAAATATATGACCTTGAAAGTCACCTTTGAAGTTATCTTAATATTTCATGCAACTGAGTCTAATGCAGCTTTTATGAACTTCAGTGAGAACACACCTGATGTGTAAAATAATCCCTAATAGTGAGTGAAATTCCTAAAAATAGATCATATGCAGTGAAGTGTGTTGCAAGAGAATGCACTGCATTTCTCTCAGTTTAACTAAACTTAGCTCATGTTATTCATTAATTATTCTAGAACGTTTCTCCTTAAATAGAAAATAGAATAATTGGTAAATAGCATTTCCATCCAAGTTTGTGAAATCGGTTTGGCAGACTACAGAGATCAAAAGCTCTTGCTCAGTTTCAAGATCATCAGCTGCCTCCTGCAGACTCATTAGGTGCTTGTCTTGCTGCACTAGTTTAAGAAGAACATCACAGATGCCCTCATTGCAGAGAAGACTTGTCAAGACACAAACTAGGCCGTCCTCCTTCTCTCAGTGCGGCTGCACAGCCCATTTGCATCCACGGTGTGTGAGACCAGCAGCCACTCTTGCCTACAGACCAGACTTTATCTAAAACCTCAGGCTGATTTTCAGTACTTGTTGATATGACTTTTGTCTCCATGGTAAGTGAACTAAAGTCAAAACACAATATGACACTGTAGGAGATAAGAGATCATAGCAAATAAAAAATTCCTTCTCTGATAAGCTTATACACCAGGTATGAACAAGAGACAGAAAATATAAGATAAACATATAATAATATCGGTTGTTAAACAGTTATTCATTTCAACAAAAAAATTTAACAAATTTTTGTTAGACACCATGTAAAATAAAGTTGAAAGAACAGATTGATTGTAGACAGAAGAACAGTTTCACAGATATTGTTTTAAAGCATGTGGATTAGCCAGAAGGAAAGAAATAAGGAATTGACTTTAAATTTAACTAAATAAAAAATGAAGCTCTGAAAAGGAGGCTAGCTAGAAGCAGTTGTTAATATATTGACAGTAATCCAAGGTGATAAAGTGGGATTAGGCTATGAAGAATCTGAAGAATCTCAATGGGCCATGCTCAGTGGGATAAAGTTTTGTTCAAGGCCCTTTTATCAAGAAAATTTCTCCTGCTCATTCCTCCTGAATTTGGTTAGAAGACTGATGAGGGAGTAATGAGTGAAAGCACTCACCCTCAGAAAGGTGTAAGCAATACACCCAACCAAACTGTTCAATGTATAATTTCAATTCATATTTGACAGACTGCCCTCGATCAGAGTTATTGATGGTAACATAGTTCAGTGATACCACAAGCCTTCAGTTTTGCACATTTGGCAGATGTCTGTGCCTTAGTATCTGCATCTGCATAATATGGCTGAGTGTAGTCTGTGTTAATCAGCGTTAGCAATACAGTATCTAGAAAGTAAATTGTTTAAGATATATTTATTCTCAAGCCTTTCAGGTTCACTTTTGTGAACAGGAACAGATTATTTCAATAATACAGAAGCTAAATTTTGTGACAGCCCCATTGATATGGACCAAAGTATTGTACCTCCAGAATTGAATCAAACCACACTTAGCCCATTTTGAAAGTAAATCTGCCAGTCGTATGCAAAAGCTAGATTTTTAAAGGTTGCAATACATCTGGTAAAAGTCAGATTTCCTCAAGAAGATTTTTACATCTATTTTATAAAGCCTTTATACATATGTGCATATACAGATGTAAGTGAGAATATGCTCATATTCTCTAGAAATTTACACTGAGAAAATTTTATAATCAAGTTTTTATCTTTAGCATATATTGTGATTAACAGTCCGCAGCTATAAAAGGAAGTTAAGACATTTTAACCACTGCACAAAAGCTTTATTTCTTCAGTTTCTACAGAGGTTAAGATATAAACCTTAATATTAGAAACCTTTTGGACATAATTTATTTAAAAAATGCCCCTAGATTTTCTACAGAATGGTTATAACTGCCTATATAAACTGATGTGATGGAATCAAGACCTTGAAAATCTGACCTGTCAAGTCCACCTCTCAGCCACTCTCTGTCTGAAGTTGGTATCATAGATTCACTAGCATTTATCTGTTGCAAATATTTATAGTATTGCAATATTTATTAACACTTGACCCTGCAAAGCCACCACATTTGTCTCACCTATTGCTTCTATTGGCTGACAGACTGCTGGTTTCAGGTGTGAACAAGCAGGTAATCAGCAAGAGAGGAGCAGCTGGGAAGCTCTATAGAAACTGTGAGAGTGTGGGAGTTTGGAGGTTATTTGTACTGCAGTATGTTCTCGCTATTTTTTCTCTCTGACAACAGTTTGATGTCAAGTTTCATTGTTTCTGTACAGGGAGGCCAGTTTCCAGCTCTCTGTCAAAGATAAATTATGCAAAATTCTGCAAAGAATGTGATTTTTACTGCTGGAAAAATTGCTGAAGGTCTTGTGACATATAAGCTGAGACATCCTGGAACAAGACACACCCATGGCTATAAAAGAAAAAGAGACTTGACAAAATATATTTGAAACTTTATATGTGGGATGATAGCTTGTTCAAATATTTTTTTACAAGTGGAATTGAGGCAGGAAGTATTGTAATATCTTTTCTGGGGAAGTGGATGGTCAAAATCTCAATTTAGAGTCTCAATATTTCCAAAGGTTGACCAGGACGTGTAAGCTCAGGCTCTGGCTGAAGCTTCCATGAAAAACAACCAATCTTATCCACCTCCTTTGTGACTTTCTTACCCTCAATTTTTTCCTTATTCCAGGATCTAATAGTGATACTTGGTCTTGGGTTCTAAAATAATAGCCTAAAGAGTACATATTCCTTTAGTGCAATGAAATGGGCACTAAATAGGCTGTGTTGGCCAAAACCCACATTGTTAAATATTAAATATTAAAAATAGCTGGTTCTATTCTGATGTTCAATTAATCTGTTAATAGTTCTGAAATTAGCTGGTTGATCTGTTTTGCAAACAAGACATGTATTTTCATTATTTTCATCAAAATCCAATTAAATTCTCCACTTAAAAAAATTATTTACTTAAGTATTGTCTATGACTTAATTCCAAGGCTGAAAACAAATGGCAATATTTAAAAAAATCCCAATCTCTGTATTTCTCTTACTTCCAGAGCCTTTCTTTATCTTCTAGGTCTTCTTTTTTTAAGCTATAGAATATATTTATGTGTAACAGAAAGCCATGATAGTAAAAAAACCAGAAAACCATGATAGTAAAAAACTGCTGTCTGAGAAAACAAAGAACAATTAATGAAGAAAAAAAATCTACAATGGAATGCCTGTTATTTTCCCTTAAGTGATACATTAGGTACAGGAAATCACATTACAATTTGATGTATGTGTCACTTTAAGAGTGATTCTTGGGTTGTGAAGGTACCTTTGTGTCGTATGATGTAAGTACTTTTATTGAGTAGGTAAATGTGTAATAGCTAAAAGCCTCATAAATCAGGTAAATGTTCTCCCAATTTATAGAGAATATTTGATCTGGGAACATTACCATCTAGTAAGCTTCTGAGAAAAAGAGAAGACATGAAGAGTGATGGAGATGGATATCTCAGATTATTTTTTGGATATATGATATCTGGGGCTGCCTCTTTGTTTCTTGCATCTTTTGTACTCATTAACACCTGTGCAAGTGTAATGTACTACCAAATTAAGGTTTTCTGCTTACTTACTTTAGCACTTTTATAGCTGCCTCCCATATAGTAGAGTCACACAGAATAAAACACAGGATAGGTTTTCAGTCCTAAGATCTTTCTCTATTGAACAACTGTAGCAGTGAACAAACCATGTTTGAGAAATTCATCTAGCCATTGTTTTCAGCATTTCAGTCCACCCCTATTAAAGCAAATAAGTAACATTTTTCTAATTTCAAGTACAAATGACTAATATTCAGTCTGTCTCTGCATATCAGTTCTTAGTGGAACAGTGGGGGACTTTCAAAACCTGTATTTATAAATACATATATAAATATATATATATAAACTAGATATAAAAGAAACAATATCACATGGATTCACTTTGACTCTCCTTTACAGGATTCTTTATATAGTACTTAGCAAGTACATTAAAAGTATTTCATATTTGGCAGCATCTGTCAGTAGTATTATAATCTGTACACTATGATGAGTGCATGTATTGACTGAAGCTGAACTTTTGAACCTGTTGCAACATCAGACAGCAAATAATTGTTATTTATTTGCCATATTGCAGTTATGAAATTAAATAACTATTTTCTGTGGTTACTCAAGAGCAGGTGTTGAACAAGCCTCTGATTGTTAAATGGATACTTCAACATATTTTGAAACTGTGATTTGTGAGGGCTCTGATGCTTTGAGGCATTACTTGTTGGATTGTTCACCTATTCATATTTTATACAGCTGAATACCTTCCACTTTAAGTCTCATCAGAGGCCTTTAAAAACCTTGTTTCACACAAAGTCATTTTTCATCAGGCAAGTATGGAAGCAGTGACAGTCTAAAGTTTCTTTTTCTTTTCCTTTCTGAGCCACACAAGTGGTACATAAGGCATCAGTCCTTGGAAACATGACCTACTGTAGGATTTATTGTCTGTGTGAAATGGTTAAAATTTCTCCTATTAAATGCAATTGTCTTTGGATGTATTATCCTTTCTGGACTCTTTTCCCTATAATTTAGGACTGACACATTGAATTTTTGGGGAGTTAAGAGCAAAAGATTGTCTGACACACAGCTTCCTGATTAAAAAAACAGTGCATCAAGTATCTTACCTTAGAATGTCCAAAGTTATTATTCCCACAAAAGAAGTTTAAAAAAAAAGTGGGTCATTTGATATATCTGTCCAGGAAGAACACAAAGGAAGAAAAAGATGCTAATCCTAACAGAGTTATAAGAATAGAGGCATCTTCTCTTCCTGATCCAGCTCTTTTGGGTTGAGGGACTGCTGTTCACTTGAGCTGTTTGGTGCAAAGACCATTTGGTGCACGCCTGACTCTGCTGTAGGATAGGCTGGCTCAAGCATCAGCAGGCACACAAGGGTACAGAATATTTCTGGCTTTCTTTGCAAACTCTGTCTCTAGGATCTAGCCCAGTCTTAAGAATTACATCCAGGCTGGTAATGTGGCACCCCAAGATGTATTTCTATATGCCATCCCACTCGAATTCTACCTGACCACTTTACTGGCTCTGAATGACACTTAAGTTCAATCTGTACTGGTATATGATCTGCTTAGCAATATCTATAAAACACTAACAAGGTTAGCATTTTCTGTTGAAGAATGGTCCTGTTCAATTATCCTAATAATTCCTCTTTGATCTTAACCTCTCTAGAAAATAGAGCTCATACAATGTGCCTTAATTCTAGCTTTACCTCTTCCAGAGCATAACCCAACTCTTTAAATTATATTTTTCCCTAAGCTTTTTCATGTTAAAATATACCTTCCTAAAACCTAAACCTCTTTTTCAGCCCTATTTAGCCAAACCAAACTGCCATTTTTTTTCTCAAGAAATTTCCTTCACTTGCTGAAACACACACAGTGAAAACAGCAAAAATTTTCTAAAAAGAAAGTAAAGGCTTAGATGTTCAAAGTTTATAAAATTGGGAAATAAAAGGCCAAACATGCCTGCCTCTATAAATATGGTGTCAATTTCTAGAACTGTGATCAATGTAAAATTTCCCTCAAAATCAAATGAATATCCATGGCAGGATAGTCAAATGGAAAAAAAATTTGTAGGTCATGTTGCTGTTTTTCTTTGTTCTATGTAGTCCTGATGAAAAAATCTCAAACACTTGTAACAAAATGTAAAATGCTGAAATGAAGACTAATAACTGCAACTGTCATGGTGATGCCAGCTATAAAGAGTGCTAGTGTGATCCTTCTAATCTAGAAATGAGCTTAATCATAGTATAGCTGTTTTGTCATCAGCCTGCTGTCGAGATAAATAATCTTCCTCTACTGTATCTACATGACAAATGTCAGTCAAAGAAAGATGGAATCTTTTGAAGGGAAATTGTAATCTATAAAATATATATCTTTGAGAAAGGATTGATTTGAACATCAAATGAAACTATTTGGCTTTGTACTGAAACACAGTAATTTTTTTCTAAGGCTTCGGCAGATACTCTTGGGCAGATTCTCTTGGGCAGTCTTATATAACTGAGGAACCTGAAGTTCTAGAAGTTACTATATGATTGGCCAATATAAAAGAAAAGATCATGCTTAGAGAAAAATTGTAGCTCTTTGTTCTTGCATTTATGTCTTAGTTATGCTCAGGGGTCCTCATCCAACTTCCAGTGAAATCAATGAGAGCTGGAAAAGGCCATCATAGCATAAACCTTGTGCCTGCAGGTTTTTTCATCTTGATGTAAAAAGAATAGGCATATGGCTTTGAACATGTGAGGGAAAAAACTGCTGCTTCAGGAAAGGACTATGGGGATATTTTTCTAAGATATAAAAGGAGGTAGGCACCTAACTGACTTGTGCCTTTGAAAATACTTGACTTACCATCTAATAAAGCAATATTACCAAACAGAAGTATAGATTCTTCTTGGTAAGCTGATCTTGAATAAAAGCTCTATTATTTCTTTCACTAATAATTCTTTGCCTATTTTTAGGATTATTTTTAATTTGTAGCACTTATTAAGTGTTCAGTCCTGTTAGAAATCCTTTTTTTTTTTAAAGCCATTCTTATCTTAACTAAAGATAGGAACCACACTAAATAAATGAAAAAAAGGAAGAGAATGCTTCAATTGACTGTGGCAACTTCAAGGGCAACAGAACACCTAGCATAGCACACAAAAATGCTGTGGTAGCTTCCTCAATTCGCCTCAGACATAACACATGGACAGTTTTTCTCCTTGTATACATGATTTCTTAGATAATAAATGGAGGCACATAAGCATTAAAATAGTTTTGTATTTTTCATATCACTATTACTATGGTCCTACTAAAGTCACCTATCTAGAAAAGGTTTAATTACTTTCAAAGACACTAAAAAACTTCATCTATAATAAACATATTTCAGAAGACTTCCACTTTGCAAGTAAATCCATTAATGCAAATTAGTATAACTGGTTTGTGCAAAGGTTTACAGTTTTCAAAAAAAAATTGATTTCTCTAATCTTCACATAAAGATGTTGATAATGAATTCTGACATACTGTCTGCTTTTGTAGATAAAGCCATCAAGCAATTCCTTTTAGATTCAACAAAAATAACATTACAAGGCTTCTAGATTATACATGGATTGAAAAATCTTACTTCAGTTTTGAGGAAAGCATCTAAGTTGGAAAAAATAACTAGCTTTTAAATTGTCATTTGCAAGAACCAACATCTAAAGATATAAATGAAACATTAAGAAGAAACTGAATTTTTTGATAATTCCAAGTTATTTGGACCCAAGAAAGGCTGATCAGCTCCATACAGAAAAGATTGTTTGGAACTTACAAATCTGAATTCTATTGTCTGCAATAAATTTTTCTTCCTAAGGTCAAGCTTACTGGTCACAAGTCATCTATTTTCTGAGGTACCTTCAAACCATTCACATGATTTCTTCCAGCTATATACATGAAAACTAATGTGCGCACGCCTGTGCCTCTTGGCTGAATAAAGTGCCTCTCTATATTTTGGTGACATTTCTGCATTCACCTTTCAGGAAGCAAACGATCACAAAATATGGAAGGCAAACTGGCTCTGATTCCTTGTAGATCACTTTTACACAGATGCATTTCTATTGCATCAACAGAAATGCTTAATAACTTTCAGCAAATTTTTTTTTTTGATTGTGTTGTGTGGGTCTGGGGTTTTTTTTTTGTTTTTTTTTTGTTTAGTTTTTGGGGGATTTTGTTGTTAATTAGAGGTAGATTGGTGGTAAAACAACGCAGCTAGGACACTTAGCTGGCTGCATATATGTACATGGTTACTTAATATGAAAGTATTTCTTTATGTAAATGAACCTTGAGATTTTAGGATGAATGCTGAAAGTCAGGCAGTATTTTCTGCTCAGCCTTTTTCACCAGTACTTAGGTGGTCCTGCAATCACTGAGGAAGGGACCTTGAAAACAACTGTCCTGAATGTCATTTGAAAACTCCTATTGGATGTGGTCCATCACGTGTTTAGCACGCTAACAGTTCTGGCAGGAATGAGTTCCATGAGCAACGCTTTTGTTTGTTTTTGCCACAGCATTTATGCTATTCAAACTCCAGGGAAAACATGGATTAGCATCCAAATTGCATTTGATTCACAACTGCAATACTGTCCTCCTTATTCTGAAAATTATCTAGTGACAGCAACTCCATCTTGTCTGAAAATATCACATATTACTCATCAAAAGATGGAAAATTACATATAATGATATATTCTTAGCTCATCACAGAGAATTCTTTCCCCATTTCATAGCAGATCATAAAAGCAAAAAAATTTCTAGACTTCTGTGACTTAGGTTTTTTCTAATATGCTCTCAAGAAGCTATATAACAGAAATAAAACACTGGCATCTACTAACTATTTGTTCCTTAAGGATTTTATTTTTTTAAATAAATAAAAGTGAGAATGCAAATTCTCTCTGGAGAATGTAAAGACCTTGCACGATCTGAACCAGCTTCTAAATTTTCACTTGCAATGTTCACAAGAGTAACACCTATAGTCACATAGACAAACAACTGTCTTACTATTTGATATATCCATTTATAGATTTTCAGTCTGTAAATCTAGCAGCTACAGTGAAGATGTGTAGTTGTGACTGTTAGACTTCAAGTAATTTTTAATCTATTTCTATCACCTTTCTCCTTTACTGCTCAGCTGCTTTAAACGATAGATTTTCTCAGTTCCTCCATTTTTTAAACTACCTAGATGTAGCAAAATAGTAGAATTACTAGTTTTTTCTTATTACCTCATACTGTGTGTCATATGTTATTATACTCTCCTTCGGCCCTGACATCTACTTTGTAGCCCATGTTAATGAAAATGACAATCGACCCAAGTCCTCTTTTCTTGCTTCAGCAGTCCTACAGGGGAAAATAGTTCTTCAGAATAGAAGGCAAAAAAATAAAACAACAGGAAAACCTTCAGATTCACTTTGAAATAAGTGGATTTAAAATCACTCATAGACAAACAAAATACTTTTACCTACTATTTTTTTTTTTAATTTATACCACAGACTGGTCAGATAATGCGGTTCTCTGACAACAGCAGCCCTGAAGAATAATTTTAACATGCAATATTCCATAAATGATATCAAGCAGTGAAAGCCACCCTACATCTGCCAACACAGGGAACCAAAGGCAATTTCCCACCAGAGGACCCAGCATTCCTGTGCTCTGACTCAAAATGCCTGAAATGCCACCCAGTTCACTATACTTGCAAACTTGCTTTCCTAGCATGTTCTTTGGCATTTTTAAACAGGTCTTTTGTCTTTCTTCATCCTGAGTCTTTTAGGTCATTGCAAATTCTCTCAAAAAATTAGAGGAACATCAAAAGAGGTTGACTTATATAATGAATGAGTCCCTCTGAAAACCCATACTAACATGGTTTAGTGAGTTCTGGCTATAGTTTATGTCACTTCAATTACTTTGGGGGGAAAAAAGCCAGTTTACTTCATAGAACCTGGGTTTCAAGGCATAAATGCTGACTTTCTTAAAGGTTGCTTTTTGTATTGCCTGACATTGTTTTCAAGAAATACTTTTCTGTTTACTCTGTTCAGCAAGTAAAAAGACCTTAATATTGATGAAATAGCATGCTTAGTAATGACTTGTTATGGTTATAAAACAATTTTGGAATATTTCATGATTTCATGGCAGGACTAACTTTTTTTCTTTTGCTGTGTTTGTCATCTCCAACTTTAAGCTCAGACTTAAAACACAGATAAAGCTACAACATTGAATGTGCACCAGTAGTTGGTTCCAAGTACCTCCTCTGTAGCCGTTATTATGAACAGCATTACACAGATTGCTACTGTGATAACACCTCAAGCTCTTGTTCCAAATGGTCATATGAAAAGATTTTGCTCACTTTATTTGTGGTTGAGGACAAAGAATAGAAAGAAGAAAATTGTACAGTCACCCTTATTCATATGAGTTGTATAGAGAGACTAGTAGCTACTTTATGTTTCTGCTTCCTCTGTATTAAATTCTAAGAGCAGCCAACATGAGATGTCAGAGAAAAAGATCTAAATATCTCCCTTTTTACAGTCTTGTTTAAAAGACTGACCACAACTCATGCTTCTCCTGTGTTTTGTACCTGTGTCTCAGTATGAATTGCTTCCATGGAGAGGACAGTGCCAGTCTGTGGCATCTTCACTTTAACAGTGAAGACTCCCAAGCCATTTGTTCTGTTCTTGTGATTTGGGCAGCACAGCTCCCACCATGTGTGTGATGTGAATTATTCAGTATTTACTGCTGTGCCATTCAATGGCAAGTTCCTTCTGACAGCCAACCAGCCCACACCAGTGGCATTGCCTCAGTTCTGGATAACTTCCTGTGACACTGAGATACTTTCAAAGGAAAATTCAGAAGTCAAAAAACTTCCCTTAAAGAGGATTTCTGTTAGTGGAAAGAGGACAAAAATATATTCAGATTTCAAAAACTGCAATGAATTCTTTATCATGCAGACAGCTGGGATTTAAATGTTACAAAAACCTTTTTCAGTCTTTCTTCTGCAGTGGCAGAGATCCATGCAGAGGGTGTCTCTGAGGTCAGGATTGGGAATCTTGGGAAAATGATGCACACCCATCCCAGATCTTCTCCTGAAGATGTGTCCCATCATTTTGCTGGTAATTCCTACCATCTAACTAGTGGGCCTTTGAAGCTCCCAACTGGGTTCCAGGCCCCTGGGTCTCAGATTTTTGAACTTTCTGCATGACCAGTCTGAATGACATCTGGTAAGTATAATAGTCTGCATTAATCAGATACAAGGTCAATTTCCTGCTTCCTAATAGCTGGTGTTTAGAATGAATATCAAGTTCTGGAGAGTAGAGATTTTAATTCATCCCAAGCTGTTTGGTTTTTTACCTGTTTGTTTGAATTTCAGCCAAAATTTTGGCCATAATGTTTCTTGGCGTCAGTGATTTCTTTTGCAATAAGTTCTGGAGTGCAATTTTGTATTAAAGAAGAAAGGTGTTGTGGAGCAACAGTTTTTTGACTGCTTCTTCCCACTTCAGAAGAACCTTGCTTTTTTCTTTTCATGAAAGAGAGACCCTCAGTCTGTATCCTTCATGCTCTTTAGTAAAATATGCAACTTACAGATTGCAAATTACGGAAAAGCTTTTTATTTCAAAAATTAACCCCCTTCACATCCTTCTATTCTCTTTCATGCAAGTCTTTTGCAAATTCCAGATTCTCTCTATTGATCAAATCATTTTTAAATTCTATAACTTTATAGAAATCATATGGCCTATGTATGCATGATATTCTAGATATGAGAAAAAAGGTGATGTCTATAAATATGTTGCATAGTTTCACATTATTCTCTACCACTCCTTTCATCCAACATTTCATTTGCTCTTCAAATGCAAATGCACATTGAACTTATGCCTTCATTGAACAGTTTTCAATAATTCTGAGGTTCATTTCCTGAGCTGATATAATTAATTTAGAAGCATGTGAGTGGTATGAGCACTTAAGGTGTCTCCCCTCCTGTGTCAGCTCTTCTTCTCTGTGGTATCACTGCTGATTTTCATCTATCACTCTGTTGTCTGTTCATTTTACATACATATATATTCAAAAAATCTTTTTTTTTTTTTCTGATTAAAATTCTCATTTGCTTCTCTTTTCTCTGGTCTCACCCCCATTAGCATAACATATGCATATCTTCCTATGTTTTTCTTTTTTGTAGCTTATAGTAACACATGTTGTCAGATACATCTTAAAACTCTAAACACGTTGTATGTACTGATTTCCTCTTTCCCTCTCCTTTATTAATACATTCAAAGAAATTGAACAGATTGATTCTCCATTGTCACAAATCATACTGATTTAACCACTCTTATTAGTTCACCTTCCAGCTGTTTTATTACTTTGTTTTAAAATTTCATTTCAACATTTTTACCAGATACAGTTTTCACTCCTCTGAAATTCCCTGGATCACCCATGCAGTATTTAAAAAAAATCTATGAGTGTGCTTTATGCTATATCCTAACCCTTGATAAAAGGAGCTAATTTATTACTCAGAATCACTTAACAATTACCTGACTAAACCTGAGGAGGAGATGATTACCTGAGTAGCTTCTGATTTCAGTGGAAATTACATGTGAGTGAAGGATGAGACCACCACAGTTCCTCCATGTGGATATTCCCATTACTGAACTACACCAACTAATGCTTTGCACTACATACCAACTTATCATTCTCTACCATATCTATTGGTATCAAAGTATTACTTGACAAAAAGAAGTAAAAAACTAGTGCTTGTCTGGTAAGGTACCAATCAAGATGTGTAAGGGGCAAATTTTTGCCCTTAGGTATTGGCTGCTTTTTAATCTTATGCAGTCACTACTGTAAAATTTAAATTAAGAAATAGAAGACAATGTTCAAAGCTGGATGGAAATAGATGAAGGAAAAGTCTCTTAGCTGACACTAGTCTTTGATGTGTGCTCATCTGAGAGAAAACTTTGTCCAGAACTGTATTTACATTTGTTCTGTAAGTATTGCTGCAAGAGGGCTTATGAGTGTAGGGAACATATGGAGAGGCTGGCAGGCATGGATTCCCTGGTGTGGTGGTTAGAGACTTTGCTCTGAAAAGGCAAGCTTTTAAAATTCATTTGAACACTATAAAATACACAACTAGTATGCCAAGTAAGTCTGTATTTTAAAAAGTATTGCTATTGTGAAAAGGAATTAAATATTTAAAGAACAAATGCAACTTTGTAATTTAAATAATTATTCTATAAGTCTATATCATAGTCTAACATTGCAAGCTAAATTAATTCTCAGCCCTTTCACACAATGACTATATCAAATCTAACAAGTTTCTTTGAATTATTTTTTTAGTATCTGGGTTCCCCCACCTTTACTTATTTATTATTTATTGTAGTATTTGCTCTTTAAAATTCTGAAAAATTTTCTGGTTCCATAATGAAAGCAATTTCCTTTCTCAAGGGTTCTTTCCATTGCAAGAGGTTCTTCAGTTAGACTAAGCTTCATCCACAATCCATCAAAATCACTGGGACAAATTTTAACAAATTTCAATGGATGTTACAGCATGTGTTGGAAATGTGTAGCTAACTTCTAGCTCCTCTATCCTTACTATGTTTAAACCATTGGTGCAATTTAAAATATCATTTACACTGAAATACTTGATGAATCACAGACTGCATGTGTCTAGATTTCTTTATCAATGTAAAATATAAAATGACAGCTAAATATTTTTTATTGAACTTGGCTACCATTGCAACTATTTCAACTCCTGGATATAAAAGTCATGACTATTCTCTCTGTTAAACTTGGTTTTATATATTATGTATATGTATATGTATGAGTGTATACACTGGTATACATTATTATCAAAAGGAGGTCTAAGGAGAACCTCTATCCTTAGAATCATAGAATCATAAAGGTTGGAAAAGAGTCCAAGGAAATCACGTCCAACCTTCAAACAAATACCAGCATACACAATAAACTATATCACTAAGTGCCACATCTACTCTTTTTTGAATGCTTCCAGGAATGATGACTCCACCACTTACTGGGAACTTTGCTCCAATACTTAACCAATCTTTCAGTGAATAAATTTTCCCAATATTCAATCTGAATCTCCCCTAGTGCAACGTGAGGCTATTTCCCCATGTCCTGTCTCTAGTTGCCTGCATAGTGATAAAGGATTAGCAGAATGCTGGGGATTTTAGAGCCTTTTTTGCCTCATTGTCTATTAGTAATACCAGTCATTCTTTTGGTTCCCAATCCTCTGAGATGGAGAAGGTGTGGGGAACACAATAAAACCCCCATAATCCAGGGAATTAGAGTGTCCAGGGAAAGGCAACATTGCCAGTGAAGTGTCTTATGAGGACTGGCTGAAAGAGCTGGGGAAAAGGAGGCTCAGGGGAGACCTTATCACTCTCTACAACTACCTGAAAGAAGGTTGTAGCCATGTGGGGGTTGGTCTCTTCTCTAAATGAAGTTGGACATTTTTTAGATGATCTCAGAAAAAGTTATTTTATTCAGAAAAAATAAATTAGATGTAAACTGCAAGCAAAAGAACTATTTTTAAAAGATTGATCTCTAGTTATATCAAATTTGCATTCCAAAATAAAGGATGAACACATTCATGAATATTAGACTTCTAGAAGAAAACTGAAGCAAATGAAGTCATTAGTCATTTGAACATCTATTTCTGCGTGGGAGATCAGTTTATGCAAGCATGAGGATTAAGTACATCACCTGGAGAAGCACAGTATCTAATGCTAGGGCTCCTACCTGTGTGTCATAAAGAAACCACTGCAGTGGTGACTCACAATGGAAGTGAAAGACTGCACAGAAAGAACTATTACAAATGATAATTATAAATTATCAGAATGGTACTACCCACAGGATTTCACTTTTTGTATGTGTTATATTTCTTCTGTAGCACTCTAGAAAACAATCACCATCTATCACCCCCTAGTTATCAGGAAGTTACTGTTCTTGGCTTTATTTTAGAACAGTTTTTAAAAATGTTTGAAGTTGATTTTTGTCAGCTGACTTGTTTCCTATTACCTCATTTTCTATTCTGTTCTGTTCTCTTCTATGTTATTCTATTCTATTCTGTGCTATTCTATTCTATTCTATTTTCACAACATCCTTTAAACAACTTTAGTATCTGACTGCCTTCCAAAAATGCACTAACTGATGTTACTAACATCTGTCATGTGTAGTTCATTTTCCCTCTCATCTTCTCTGCAGGGACAGGATGAGAGAGAAAATGAACCACACATTGTGTGTGCAATGTAGTGTTATATGCATATGCATTATGATAGAGTCTTTAATTACATGCTCTCATCTTGTTTTCCCACAGGACCCCTGCCTCATTCAGTGCACAGGACAAACACATGTGAAAGATTTCAGAGTGCATAGGCAGCCATCAGTTTAGCAGTTCCTGACATGTTTTTTTCATCTGATCTGGTGCTTTTAAATGTATGTTTCCTCTTCTCATGTCCTTTTTTTTTTTTCATCTTCACATATTATTGGTATTTTCTATAGAAAGAATAGCAAGAGGGTACTCATAGGAAAATTAAATAGAAGTAAGGTATTTATTAGACCTGAAAACAATACATAGTTAATTCCTCAGGCCTCAGTACACCTTTACATATAATCCCAAAGTGGGATTCAGGAAGAAACAACAGGGGATATTTTTCCCACCTGCTCCACCCTGACTGAAAATTGAGGTATGTAATTATGAATCTGTGAAGTTGGAAGAAGCAAGAATGCTGCCAGTATGGAGGCTTTGAAAGAGATACTTATATGCTTCTACTTGGCTTGAACTTTTCATGTATCTGTGTCATCCAAAATCATACCTTTTGCAAGTAACTGGTTAAAGCTAATTTGGAGTCCTCTCTGTTACAATCTGGTACATGATATGCCCAACTCTTCACATTAAATTACATTATAAACTTGCACAAATAATCTCTCAAAATGCTTATTATCTTGGAATCAAAATGCTAAGAATTATTATTTGTTATCTTGGGGTTTTTTCCCCTAATGAAAGACTTTTTGCTTATTCCTAATCAATGAGTTGATATTTTTGTGGGTTGGTTTTTTTGACTTTTTCTTTTTTTTATTTTTGCTTACAATACGTGACTGTGCAATGACAAGAACACTGCAGATAAAACATAAATATTATGCATTCTTTTCCTTTTTCTACATACATCTTAGTTCCAACTCCTTCTAAATAAAATATGCTTCCATATTTTACAGCAGGTAACTATTTTGTCATTTCAGAATGCCTCCAGAACCACTTTTGACCGGCTGTCATAAAGATTTGTCTAAATGAAAGCAGACATAGTTTTCTTTTAATTAAATAATATTAAGATTTTTTTTTATCAGTTAATAGAAACTTTGTAGTTTCATGGATATTGCTGCTGATTTATAGAGGTAAAAGTTTCCCCTCTGCTGCTGTGCGCAGTCATTTCCTACAAAAATGGGCATGGATGCTGGCTTGTGTGCATGTTTTGCAAGTAGTTGCCTACAGTAGTAGATTAACTCCATCTGTTAGTCCACAGGCAGGGCCATTTGAATTTTGCCTATGAAATCTGAACCCAGGCTAAAGAGGGAGTCTGAACTCAAACCTTTTTTTAACTTCAGATTGTCTAAGCCAATACAAATGTATTGCACTATGAAAAGGAGCCCTTTTAAATCCACTTCAGACCAAACTTGGAAATGTTTGAACAGCTTAAAGCTGTTAACCTTGAATCTCATTGTAGCTTAATGGGGTGTTTTTGTTTGTTTGGGGATTTTTTTATTCTTGGTGGGTGAGGAAGATATCCAGATTTTTCTTTTCAGCTCTGGATCTTTGATCTCTGCTTCTTTGCAGTGATTCCACTGCTTGTTCCAGCTGCAGTACACCTATCTTATGAAGCAAAGCACAAAATTGCACTGCTTGTACATGTGGCTCACTACAACAAAATTGAAGAACTTACATTTGCACTGGAAGATTTTCAGTTCATAAAAGGTCAAGTGAAAATTTTTAAAGCCCCAGTACATCTAAATCCAGGCCTTTGGGAGAAATACGTTTTCTACCTGGATTGTATATCTGTCGTCATACCAAAAAGTCTGAGTTGAATGCAGTGCAAACAAGTATCAAAGCAAATATTACATGTCTGCTAATGAACATTTTGAGACCAGTTATGTGATGTTTGACAGGATTTTTCTTTTGCTGAGTAAATCCCCTCCAAATGTTCATAAGTGTTAGCTTAGAAGTATATAGTGACATACATACCATAAACACAGCTGTTCCAGGGAAAATATATTTCACAGGTCCAACACTGAGGATTTCTGTTTGATATTTCAAAAAAAGTTTTAAAAAACATTCATGACGCTATGAAGACTTCATTCCTGCTTTACAGAGAGTAGAACTGCATGCCTGTTTGATGGCCAATTATCTGAGATGAGTGAAGAGGAATTTTGGCTAACTGTGAAGAGAACAGAGGAGCCCTTTCTGCCTTTTGATGTGGTGTATATGGTGTCTAGAAGGAGGGCAGGCAGAGAGCAGGGGGAAGCTTTGCTATCCAGCCTTCTTTTTCATTCCCCAAAGCAATTTGGGATTTTCTGTTTCTGTCACCACTCTTATCAGTACAAACGTACACATATCAGCGCTCTAACAAAAACTACAGACATGCATATTCCCTGCCAATCCCACAATCTTCCAGTCTAATAATTACAAGGTATTCCAAAGAAATACCTGGATTACAAAGAAGCTGGTATATCATCCTATATTATCTCTTGCTGCAGGGTGTGAGTTTAAAAGACAGCATTGCCAGAGTTTTTGATACTTTATTACTTGCATTTATTTTAACCTATTTCCAATGTGATCTGTGACAGTAGTATGCTTATACTGCAGCTTTTACTGGAAGAGGAGTACACTGCTATTGACAGGCATATGTGGTAGCACAATAGATTCCATGCTGAGTCTCCTTGCTTCCTTATTTCCTTTAAAAAATTCTTCTCTCTCAGTTTTGGTGCCTTAAAGTTCATCTTTGCATAGAAAGTTAGAAATAATTTTGCTAAAACCACATTTCTTTTTTACATATCCCACAGATATGGGGAAAAAAACATACAGCATCCATTATTTTCAAGAAAATAGAATCTATTCCTCCTGTATTCCTGTTTGGAAGTCTGGAAATTTCATTTTTCTCAAGAAGGCAAAGACTTGTAGGTAACAAGTGAGTTAGATTTTAAAATTAATTGTCTTCTGGATTATTCAACAGGTTCATAATATTTAAATGTAATTTTTTTCTCAGCAGCAGGGTCATATCATAGCAAAGCCTTTTCTTTTTAGCCCCTTTAGTATAAACTGTAAAATGCCTCCGGTACCTCTCAGTTTCATCATTCTAGTCAGTTTTTGGAGTTTAACATCAGAAAAGAATAGAATATAAGAAAGTAAATTAAATAGCACAGAAAGGCTCAGCCAAGATTGAAGTTATTGAACTCCTGATACTTTCAGCATGTTACACTGACAGGCACAAACCAAAATCACATACATCTTATTATTTAAATCATTACTAAAATTGACAAGGCCTGATGTTGCTTCATCTGTCCAGATATGTGTGCATATAATAATAAATTCTAAACTCACCTCTTATGTAGCACTTTTCATCCACAGAGCTCAAAGCTTTTTAGATGGGAATAATCAGATAACTGATTTGCTCTAGTGACCCAGCAAATCAGTGACATAAGGTAGAATTGGACTTTAATTCAGACCCATGATGACCACATGAATGTATCTCACTGATCTGGTGATAATACTGTTATGAGAATTCAGTAACATTTATAAGCCTTTTATACCTTTTATGTTGCTAGATTTACTGCCTTTGTAAAGATATACATGACTGTGTGCCTTTTTTTTTGCCACTTTTTTTTTAATCAGAGAGAGAAATAGACATATTTAGAGAGTCCATATTTAGCCAAAGAAAATTTTTAGTTTGGCAAGATTTTTGTAAAGTATTTTACTGCTTTATTCAATAATGTCTCAAGTATTTTCTATGCTACATCTTACCTCTTAATATGAAATTTTTTTCTGGGTATATATCTTAGGCACTGATTTGCAAGCACTTTATTTGTACCACTTTACTACAGACTTTTGAATAAATATTATTGTGTATTTTCTAAATTAACTTATTCTAATGATGCCTTCATAATAATCTTTGTAATTTCAGTATTCTTTGATTAATTTCCTTTCAATATGTTGCACACAGAGCATTTGTTGGTGTTTGGTTTTTTCTAAATCTTAAATATTTCACCAAAATTAATATTGGCTCACAACAATTGAAAGAATGAGCAAGGTACAGTTACAGATCTGGGCTATATTGTTATCTTCATGTAGAGAGTTGCACATTCAGTTAAATTTCTGAATCCCAGAAGTTAGTTCTAGATTTTTTCTAGAGTAGCTGAAAGCAGAGTAAGCCTGTTTAGTAGCCTTAAATATTTTCTGTTAATATGCTCAGTAAGTCATAGGTTGTAAACATTTTTATCTTACTAGTTTGATTCCTAAAATATATTTTAATGAAACCACACTCTTTTACAGATCAGCAAATATCCTCTACAGTTAAATTTTATTGCTTCAACAAAGAATGCATCATGATTACAGAAGGGTATGAAATTTCAGTCTTCAAAGTTCACAGTTTGACTTGTATTCAACCCACTCAACAAAGTATGTGGTTGTACTGCAATTCAAACTGCTGTACTTTCCATTTAGATCATCATGGTATTCAGTCCAAACTACTACAGATGGAATTGGAACATCAGTGCATGTAGTTTGGATCCTTTGTTAAACAAATTCAAATGTTCAATATCTGTGCCACAGTACAGCTTAAATGTGTTTATTCACTCTTAAACAGTGCTAAGAGGGAATTTTACTACTGTCTTCAGCTTCCTAATGGGAGGTTATTGAGACGACCTACCAGACTCCTCTCTGAAGTGCAAAGTACAAGTGGCAGACACAGGAAGCTTTGAATAAATATTAGTGAAAATTTTGAAGTGATTGAGATTAGAAGAAGAAGAAGAAGAAGGGGAGAGGTAGCTCAGATTGTTCTCTTAAAATTTTTTGGGGGTTTTTTTTTTTTTTGTTTGTTTTGCTTGGTTTGGTTTGGGATTATGTTTTTATTTAGTGGCATGGATATTTATGATTGTATCAATAAACATCATTGACATAAATATGCGTATTTATGGCAACCAGTGAACAATTTAGCCTGAATGTGAATATTCTTCCCACACACATTCTGCTTCTGAAGACTAGGTCCCCAGCTCGTGATTTCATCTTTGAATGTGTTTATCCAGATCTAATAAAGATCACTTTCTGTTATTTTAACATCATCATTATTAAAGCAGCAGTCCTTTAGGCTGTGCCAGTTTCTATCCAGAATGGATAATGTCTCTCTCTTTGAAGGATTTACTAATACTTTCCCATAATTTTAAGTAGAAAATTATCTATGCATTGGTAGTTGTCAAGATAGATAGATAGATAGATATATTAGATAGATTAGATAGATAGATAGATAGATAGATAGATAGATAGATAGATAGATAGATAAACCCTCTCTGAAATCAGTGTCCAAATTTGAGAGATGTTACTGAGGTATACAAGTATTTTCAGCAACCAATTAAGTATTTGAGGTATGTTTCTGAGTCCAGAACAGTAAAGAGAAGTTTTATTATTGATTTTTGTTGGAAGAAGAAATCAAATATTGAAGAGACCAGTTTCAACTAGTTAAATGACAAAAGAGAAGCCTCTCTTTGCTCCCTCAAACAATGCCCTAATAAAACATTAAGTATTTCCAGATCAGGTGGTATAATAAGAAAGCAGATGAGTAGAAAAACACTTTGGATTTCAGAGCATTTTAAAATTATCCTTCTTTTATCTTGTTTAAATTCAGTTTTGAACATATCTTTCTAAATTACTCCTATTTTTGCAGAATACTGTAAGCATTTCCATTGCCATCCCAATGAGGAAAGATGATATATTTGTAACACTCCACACTTATTGATACAGAGAGGATGAAATACTTTGAAATTCTTTAGCATTCGATTTTCAATTGTTTTCTCTGACATATTAAGTGATTAATCGAATTACATTCACTGCACCAACATTTTATGGTTGAAAATGTGCCAACAGAAACACTGCATCTTAAAAATAAGATATAAAAAAATTAGAGTGCAAAATCACAGCTATTGGTGTCTTTACCATGTGTGTTAAATCTGTCCCTTCTCCCAGCTGGTCCATCCTGGATCATAGGTTTCTAAAATTTAAATTTTTATTGCTACTTTCTTTTTCATTTACCTGCAGAGCACAGCAAGGCTGTTAGGGTTTTGTTGGTTGGTATTTTTGTTCAATTGGATTTTTTTCATAGAAGTTTGGTTGTATTGATGAAAACATGCATAATACAACTCAAGGAAGGGGATTGGTCATAAAATACTCCCCTCTCCAACAGCTGAGAGTCAATGGCACTTGGACTGAGTCACAAATATTATAAAAAGAAATTATTAAGATAGGTTCAGCTGACAAATGATGCATTCAAATTAATAATCCCATTTGCTAGAGAAGGAAAAAAGTTTTCTACATACATGCTTGCAGGATAAGGGCTTCTAGAAGCATGTAAGTAATAGAATATAGTTTGTGCATTAAAATTAAGAAAGGGTACATTTTTCTTTCCTTTATCAGCTCTCTTATGACTGTATCTTATCTGACATTTTTTCCCTGCATACTGATGAAAAGATGTGCACACTGTGCAGGACTTTACTTCCTTATCTTAGAGTCTTCTGTCATCAAAGGCTTGCAATCCACTGCATAGTATACGTTGTACCATTATTTGTCAGCAACTTATCAAAAAAAAATATGAACACTGGTTTTTTAGATGTAAATTCTAATTCATTGCCATTACCATCTGTCTTCTCTGCATGACATGGATTTCCATGACAAGACAAGGAGCCACTGTTTCCAGGGGGCTCCATGAGGAAAAACCTCTATATAAAATTAAATAAATATTTATTTGAAGATATACAGTGTGCTAAGCAGGGATGCCTTATAGTGCCTTGGTTTTTAGAGACAACATGGTGACAGAACTTGTCATTTTTCTCAGCAACTAAAGAAGATTTCAGTAGCATACTAAAAGCAAGGCCTCTTATAAACCCCTTGATTTAACAAGTTACACAAGGCATTTACTACTGCCAACCTGTATAATGAAACAAAGCATGCTGTGCTCAGGGTTTGACAAATGAAAACAAATTAAGCAAATAAGAATTCATAGTTAATTTGAATTTTGTATTCTGATCTAAACTAATTTTACAAGGAAACAAGTTTTCCAACTTTCCTAACAGAGTCTGGGGGATAATAAGGTATTGGGGCATTATGTGTTAAGTTTTAAATGATCCACCTCTAAAGAGTACAAAACCAGAATGCAATCTTAAACTTAAGATGCTATCTGTTCTTGGAGTATGCTTATCATTAATTTTAACGGAAATTGCACATACGCATTAAGAGAAATATAGACCCCACCTCCTTCAGTTTCTCATTTTGTAACACAGTAAATGCTGAGCCATATGGTATCTTTTAATGGAATACACATTTTATCATCTCTGTTCATTTATATAGATTTCCTAAGATGTAGCTTAAAAGTGAACACATCAGAATACATTTGTTAAAGAGGAAATTCACTACTAGTTCTAGGCATAATTTTAAGGAATGCTTTTAATGACTAAAATATTTGTAAACTGTGCTACACTTATTTTATATAGTGAAACTGTGTTTGTTGCTAGATTCCTAATATTAGAAAGACCTCATTTGTATTATAGTAGAAACACTAAAAGTACTTTTTTATGTTTCAAGTTTATTCTAAACTGCTGTTTTGGACTGCCATCCTTCGTTACGGGCATGGACTGAAAACGCCTTAGAAATTATATTAGATATCATCTTTGAGAAATTGCTTTTAAACAGATAGGCTGTGTCATCAGGATGAAGTACCACATGCTGTTAATTATACATGGTTCAAGTTCCAAAATTTAATCAGATGCAGATTCAAACTCATGTCTTGGTTTGTTATCACAAGAGGATACTTCTTAGGTGGATGTGTACCTTTCTTATGCTTCCAAAGATATGCCTTCATTGTGGGAGCTTTTGTGACCCTTCAATGGCAATCATCTCTGCTTCACAGCAGAGTGAAAAAATGTAGGGAAAGTTTGAGAGATCCTTCAGAAACAGTCTTTTTGCTGCTACAGAAAGAAAACTATTTTGCTACAGAAAGAAACAATAATAAGACTATTATTCTCATAGTGCTTTTAGCACTGGGGATCACTGAAGCCATTGTAAATGGCCTTAGAAAACATAGCTAGTGGAAACTTCCACAGAATTCAAAGTCAGAATCCATATTGCATTCCTAGCAAATCAAAATATCTCAACAATGTTCCAAAAATTTTTTGAAACTTCACCTAACATGTCTATGAATTATATCATCAGAGTTTAGACGTGAAACATCTTACCAAATGTCCTGTGTGTAAATTATGTATTTTAAACAAGCTAGTACTTTTCATTCAAGTATTCTGATTTCTCTCCGATTCAATAAATCTTATTATGATTAATGGATTCTGTCTAATGTCCCAATGACAACCCCAGAGAAAACAAATCTGCACAACCTCTAAGGGAATATGCTGAAGTGTAAAGCCTGAACACTGGATTGCACACACCTCTCAGGCTTTGTCAATGATCAGGGACAAAGATATCTGCTCCCTAGGAATTGTGTTTCTCTCAGGATGTAAGTATTAGACAATGTACATTCATTTTTTGAAAACCAGGAGCCTTTTTCACTGCCAAATCTGAGTCATCAACATCTTTAAAAATATTATTTTCATTGTGGTCCATTACATTGAAATACTGGACAAAACTCAAATTCAGTGTTATCAATTATCAAACACAGCTCATATTTAAAAATTGTAGCTGTACTTTATTTAAAGAAAGGAAATATCTATAAGAGAAAAAAAAATATCATGGTTAATTTAAAATAGCAGATTAATGATATATGCCTCTTAGGACCACCTCATTTCTAGCACAAAAAATAATGTTTTTTGGCAAACTACTGAACTAAAAATCATCATCAAAACATCATTCAGAAAACAAGGTTTTGTGTGAAATAGGTGGAGTCATTTGGCAGAGAGCCAACTTCAAAACTGATATCAATAACAAAACATGCGGAGAGCAAACTCAGTCAACAATTTACAGGAATTCTTTTTAGTGTCTCACATATGAATAATCTATGTATATAATTCTGCATCTTACAAACACATTGGTATTTTTCTCAGTATTGAAACCAATCTAAGATTTTAAGAACACCAGCACAGTGAGGACTATATGCAATAAGAGGAACTACCCTGATGGTTTCTGTAATGGATCACCTGAAGAATGTTTAAGAGATGACATGTAAATGAAGTAGTTTTAAAAAGGCATGGCCACAACCTTTTTCTTAAAAAAGTCTCCCAAACCAAACACTTTAAGGATTCCTTGTTTCCTCCTCTAACAGTTTCTTCTCCTCATTTCATTGCAACATTAGTACCATCATAGAATCATTTAGGTTAAAAATGACCCTTTAAATCATCAAGTGCAACCATAAATCCTATATTGCAAATTCACCTCCAAACCATGTCCCTAACCATCACATCTCCATGTCTTTTAAATACCTCCAGGGCTGGTGACTCAACTGTCTCCCTGGCAGCCTTTTCTAATGCTTGATACTCCTTTCAGTAAAGAAATCTTTCCTAAGATACAACATTTACCTCCGCTGGTGCAACTTGAGTATACTTCTTTTCATTCACTTGCTACTTGGAAGACACCCATCTGACTACAACCTCAAAAATATTAGCAGAAAACACCACACAGAGTTAGGTCATGAATGTCTGCTTCAGTTTTCCATTTACATGACTGAAATGGAATCAAATTCCTAGCTAAGAAAAATGCTTCCAAATTACATACTAATGAATTTGTCAGTCAAAATATACTGAAAAACACAGGTGAAAATCTGACCCGCAGCTTTCCTGACTGATAAAAAGAGTTCAGAAACCTGCAGTATATCTCCTCCACAGCAAAAAAAAAAAGTGCCTAAGAGCATGATGTTTGGAAAACATTAGGGTGGTTAAAAAGCCTCAGACAGTCATATTAATTAGAGAAAGCTCAAAGGGAGTTGTACAAGTAAAGAGAAAATCCAATTAAACTCCAAGTAAGAGTTTCAGCTATGGATAAAAAGAAAATGGACTTTCAGGTGTGGACTATTGAAAAAAAACCACACATAATGGGTAATCTGTGATTAGGAAGGACAGGAGAAAAACAGGAGGTACAAAACAAATGCATGGAAGATGACACTGGAGACATGTTTAGAAATACTTTATTTATGAAATGATCTCATTCAGTAAGGTAGGCAGTGAAAGTGACAGTGTTTACTGCTGTGTATTCCTTGGCTGAGTTTAACAGGCAACTCTCTGAATAACAGCAGTTTGACAATGGGATTTCTGTAGTATGACATTTTCAGTAGAACTACAGATTTATGTTCTAAAAAAACTGCTATTCAAAGCAAGCTATCATATATGAAAAAGAGAAAGCAATTTTATTATGGGAGGGTTTTTTTATTGTCTTGCTGGATGCTCAATCATAAAAAGTTAGCACAGTCCAAGTGTAAATCCACCCGCTTTTTTTTTTTAGTTAATATTTAAGTTGCCTATCTCACTATTTCATTTGTTTTAAAACACTACTGTGATCAATCAGATGTATGAACATACACCATTTAACATTACACAAACCACTTCATAATTGAAATCACTATTTTTAGGACAAAAATGAAGGTATCCAGGAATAGGCTATAATGAAACAAAATGCTCAGTGAAAACTCGGAGTGTTTTACTTCTTGATTTACAGGTTTTGGTGCAGGCCTGCAAATGCTAGACATCTGTACTATATTAATTTCCGAAGAAGTAACTAAAATTGTTGATGAAGTTGAACTTCACATTCACTTTAAATTTCCCAAAGCAGTGAAACTCTGCCAATTTCTGAATTTTAGACAGATGTGATATGTGGCTTGCCCCCAGGATCTGATGGATTTCCCACTGGCTGGTTTAATATAGCCAAGAACCTATTTCTGCTATGTGTTTGGAGAATCCAACATGTTCCAATACAGAATTTCAACTGTACTGAACAATTTATTGCTTGAGATATCTTTATCCTGCTCCTTACTAAGAAGAATGACTGGGACAAAAAGAATGCCATCTCTCCTTACTTAAGGTAAAAAAGGGAAGGTGAAAATGTGGGAGTAGGTTAGGTCAGAACACACTTGGTACACTATCTCATGGATAAAATGTTCTCCAGCATTTTATTACTGTGTCACATTTCAACAGCAAAACACCTCAGCCTTTCTACTTAAAAGCACCTTGCATTGCTGAAAGACAGACAAACCTAAACACATAGTGCTTTCTGAGGGCTTAAGAACATGAAGGAATTGTGTGTCACACTAGAGGAAGAAAAGATGTGTTGTCTCCTTTTAAAATGTTGTATGTGGTAAAGCCACTGGCCTGATACTGGAGCAAAACTTTTCTGATAGTCTTATCAGTTATGCTAAGAGCTGGCATGAAACATTTATATTTTATTTGTGTGCCGTAACATCCAGGGACAGTAATCAATGAAAAGGATTTTGTTGTGCTAGACATCATTCTAGCATGGGACAAACGTGTAAAATGTTATTTTCCAGACTGGGATTCCTTTTGTTCCAAATCATGATACACTGGCAAGTGATAAATCAACACAAACATACCATAGCCCTCATTAACATATAACATTTCATTTTTAGGATGATACACAGCCCTAAAACAGAATAAATAGAAACAGAATACATGGGTAAATGAATGCTTCATGTCTATAGAAGTCTTACATGTATTTTAAAAAGAAGACCCAAACCATACTTACCACTTTGAACACGTCACTATTAGCATTCTCTCTAGAGTCAAACCTATCACAGCAACATTAAAATGTTTCCATGCATGTCATGAGGTTATAGCCCAAAGACAGCATTACACTGGGAGCCAGAAGGCAGAGGTTCTGTGACTAGGTGTTATCCTTCTGAGGCCTTTTGTCAGAGGAGGGAGAAATTGGCTAGAGTCATCCTGTGATAGATAATGTCATTCCAAACTGAGATGGCTTCTTGGGAAAGTAGGCAGTTTTTGTAAGAGCTGTTAGAGGGGCACAAAGGGGCTGGAAAAGAAAGCGAAAGTAACAGTGCATTCATGACTACTGCCTGCTTAGTAGAGAGGCTTAGTCAGCCATTGTCATGTCTGCTGAAAATGAACTAAATGGTCCCTCCCTGCATCATTCGTCCAGCTGGCGACAAAATCTTCTCCCAGAAAAGGAAAGACACGGAGTTCAGGCAATATGCTGATGACAGAACAGAGCAAGTGAAGAGGCAGACTCAGTTATAGCTCATCAAGAGGTTTCTCTGTTTTCTCCTTTTCTTCTTAATATCGTTCTGAAAGCAGACCACAGACATGGTAGTTTGCATGGTTTAGCTCTGCATGAGAAATTGTAGGTTCTTTGATTCTGTTACATAAAACAAACCATATGTTGGAGAAAGTAGTAAGAAAGGGAGGGAAGGCACCATAGAAGGCAGGCCAGACTGGCTCAGCAATGTGCATTCCCTGAAAGACTTGCATCCAAAATGACAGAAAAGCATACATTAATCTGCAAACCTCTGTCACTATGAGGTCTAAAAAACAACTTATTCTGCCTCAAATATAACATAATTCAAGGTCTAAAATAAACAGATTTGGTAGATTATCAACCACAAATATTTATATACACATTAGTCTGGTCTGCCAAAATATCATGGAAATTGTATATGATGAAAAACATTTTATAGGTAGACAAAATTAGTTTTGTGGTGCAGTGTTGCCATAATTACCCTTTATGACAGTGCAAGTGCTGTTTAGGTAATTGGCAGTAAGGAATAAATACCCGATAGTCTTAAGCGAAAAACAAGTTTTTCAAAGAGAAGTGCCTCACTGGATACTGCCAATGCCAGTAACATTTGCTAAAATATTAAAATAATCTCTGCCAGACAGAAAGATCATCTAATGGAAAGCCTGTTTGGACATAATACAAGAGCTGCAATTCATATCTTGAATAAGAATCAGAAATTAATTTTCATTCTGAAGCATTTTGCAAATTAGTCTCTAGCTATTCAGCTAGAAAACACCAAATGTTCTGTTCCTTGACATAAATAGCTTTGTATTATTGAAATTGAAATTTCCTTATATTGACTGTTACCTTAATAACCAGTAACTTAAAAAAATAGCTAAATTGTTAAAAGTAAGGGGAAAATTCTGTTTGTGCAGTGATGGGTAAATAAGAAACAGGACATCGAATATAAGCACCGCACTGGCCTTTGCAAGTGGAAGATATTAAATTCACAAAATCACAGAACAGCACAGGTTGGAAGGGATCTCAGGGATCTTCTGGTCTAACACCTCACAGGGAACAGTCTAGATGAGACCATCTTGAAAACCTGTTGTGTTGGGAACTCTACCATGTCCCTAGGGATGTTGTTGCAAGGAATGATTGTTATCACTATAAATTTTTTTTCTTATATTGAGATGAAACCTCTCTACATGCAGCTTGTACCCATTGTGCCCAGTCTTCTCCTCTGTCCTCTTTGTAGCTGTTCTTTACATTCTAGGATACTGTGATGAGCTGTCCCCAAACTTTCTCTGCTCCAGGGTGAGGTGATGCAGCTCCTTCAGTCTTTCCTCAGAGGACAGGTTCTCCAGCCCTCTGGTCATCTTCATGGACTCCTTTGGACCCTTTCCAGTCTGTCCATATCTGTCTTGAACTGTGGAGAGCAGGATGCGGAGTCCCCAGAGCAGCATGAAAAGTAGTGGGAACATAAAGTTGGCAATTTTAGAAATTCGCATCATCATTGCAGAGGATGAAACTGGGACACAAAATGCATGGAGTTCAGTATAGAGGTGGACATATCTACAGCTCCTGGGTTCCTCCCTTTCTTTTCAAAGTCAGAAGGTTCATAGACTTAGTTGAGTGCTAATAAAAATACATTCTTTTTCAAACACAGGACAACTGCTCAGGGTAGTTTGAATGAACCTGTTCATCAAAATGCATCTTCACAATGCAGGGAAGCAAAGACATCCCACAGGTGCCTTCATGACAGGCACAAATAGATTACCTGTGTTGCCTAACACACAATTCACACTTGCTTGATTTGATTATAAATTTAAAAAATCTTTTGTACTTTACCAGTAAGAGTAAAATTAATTCTGTCTTGCATCTTTTCCTGAAATGTAAATTTCTAATTTGGACTTTTGCATATTAGGGCTTTTTTATAATTATGTCTTGCTTTTACTAGCTTTAAAATGCTGCCATTCACCAAACTTGGAAATTATCACAACAATCTAAACTTTCACATAGTAAAAATATTTATGCCCTGAGGCACAAAATATTTTGTCATTTGTTCAAAATCTCATTTAAATGATAAATATGATCAGCATTTAATCATTTCTTTAGAAAATAACATTAAGACATGCCAAATTTTCAATGAACTTATTCATACTGATTCTAATAAGCTGAACAACTTGTTTTGGCTGCAGCTATCTTTTTTCCATATGGAAGTGCTTCTACTAGCTTTCTTCCAGATTATGTGGTTGAGAGGAGGATGTGGAGAAAAGTCCTATGTTGTTTTTTGTGGCACAAATTCATTTTGAGGACTGAAACATGCAGTGTAAATTGCTCTCAGTAAGCCTGCACCCCGAGGGCATGTTTTGGCACTATCACAACTGAATCTGTACCTTAACAATCTGTGTCGAAATTCATGAAGTATTATAGCAGGTTTAAGGATGCAGACAGTTTATACTGAGCATGTGTCTGCAGAGGCAGCATGCACCTCCTCTTAGGTGCACTGCACTACTGCCTCTTCCGCAGTGGCGGGCACAGAGGCAATTTTAGCATGTTTAAGATGGAAGACAAAGGTGATGCTACAGCAAAGAGACCACACAGAGCAGTGGAATGAAAAGAAAAAATTACTATCAAAGAAAGAAAAAGCTTGTTTTCTAATTACCTAAATGAAGAGGAAAAAAATAACTTCTATATCAAGTAAAAATAAAATTATTACCAAGAAAGATCCACAATTAAGGTGCAATATTGCAAGCAGAATTTAAGTCCTTCTAAGGCTCAGCTCTAGAAAATGAGTATTCCTTACTTTTGCATAGTTTTAAATACAAATTTTTGCAATCCATTTTGTACTAAACCAGTGATATTATTGTGCACTCAGCTGGCAGCTTGAATGAGAACTGTGCCACTGTCTGTTCCCTCCTTCCATCCAGGATATTGGTCCTCCCTTCACAGACTCAATGCACAATGGAGAAATTAGGACAGGAAATTTCCAATAAGAAAAATTTATTGTTGAACAAAGACTTTTCTATCCTATATGATGACATTTGCACAGTCCTCAGAAAAAATTGAGATTTGAGTTGGTCAGACAAAAGGTAAATAGTTTGCTTGCATAGCCATCCTGGAATAGAGCATTACTGTGTCACCTCCTGTTCTCTTCTTTAGATTTTGAATTATCAACTGTCACACTATAGGGAGCAGAGTAAGCATCAGTAAATGAAGGAGATCATCTGGAAAAGGCCAATGCTAAACATAATAAATCATTATGGAACAGAGATCTGTAAGGAATAGAACATCTTCCAGATGACCATGCTTTATCTGGTATGCACAAATTTCTGACACATACATAGCAAAAATAGTTGTGGAGCTAGATAAGAGAAGCAGGCAATGAAGTGGTGAAAATAATTTCCTAAATTTTCCAAGGTATCTCCACAGATATTGTCATTGTGATAATAGTTATCTCAATGTATGGAATCATCCAGATTACACTGTATAATCATTTTAACACAATGGATACAAAAATAAAGTAATTTTCAAGAACCGGAACAGATTTATTAAAACTTTATATGAATTGAGCCACAAAATTGAATATGAAAGAAATAGGAAAAATTAACTACAGACACAAAACCCAGTCTACTGAAGGAATAAACTTTTACAGACAAAAAGAAAAAGCAAAGGAAAAAAAAAAAAGGACAAACCACCCTTGCTAAAAATTAATTCTTTTAAGTATTTTTCATGTGCATCACATTAAATTATACTTAACAGAATAGCATTCATATGTGTATATGGAACAGAAATAGCTCTGTAACTAATGGTGGTAGAAGTGCAAAATCTTCAAAGACTAAGAACAATTTCTTAAACATTTGAAAGTTAGCAAAAGCTTATCTGAACTATTTTGAGTTACTTTCAGATCTGTAACACTGATCAGGAAACCTCTGAAGAGCTGCCTCTCTTGTGAGAATGTCATACTCTTTTTTCAGTCAGCTTAAAACACTGGGATGGTTTTTTGAATGTCTTAATTGCTGCCCTGAACTCATGAACCTGGAAAAGTCAGTGGAAAAAGCTCTCCTATTGACTTCAGTAGGAGGAACTGAGATCTTCTAACAAGTATTTTAGAAAAGTTCTATGTATTCTGAGAATGTTTTTAAGGTATTTTAGCACTGTTTATAGGATTGGCCTTGTCCCTTCAGGTTTGAGTTATTTTCCAAAGATACAAGAGGCACAGAACTTTTCACTTGATGTAGGTCCCAGTCCACTCAAAGCTGGCTAGTGTTTTGCCAATTTTCAAGCAGGGTAAGGATGACCCTAGAAACTACAGGCCTTGTCAGTGTCATTTCAACAGCTGGTAAAATAATGGGAGATATTGAAAAACACCTGAAGGACAGTGCAATTTTTGGTCACAGCCAGCACAGCTTCACCAGGGGAAAGTCCTGCTTGTCAAGTCTGATTTTCTTTTACAGTAACCCACCTAGGTAACCCCCTGTAGCTGATTTAGGACAGCCAGTAGATGTAATCTTTCTGGATTCCAATAAAGCTGTTCATACTGTGTCTCACAGTATCCTTCTGGAAAAAATGTCCAGCACACAGCCAGATAAACACATCATGGGATGGGTGAGTAAAGGGTTATAGTGAAGGGGGTGACATCAGACTGGTGACCTGTCACTAGGGGGGTTCTGTCCTAGGCCCTGTGCTCTTGAACATCTTCATTAATGACCTGGATGCAGGCCTAGAAAGGATGCTAAGTTTGCAGGTACTAAATTTGGAGGAGCTGCTGACTAACTCAAAGGCAGAGAGCCCCTGCAGTGAGACCTAAACAAATTAGAGGGCTCGGCAATCACCAACCATGTGAAATTTAACAATGAAGTGCCAGATTCTACACCTGGAATGGGACAATCCTGGATGTACATACTGACTGGAGAGTGAAACTCTGGAAAGCAGTGACATGCCAAGGGACCTGGGGGTCCTGGTTGATGGCAAGGTGAACATAAGTCAGCAGTGCCCTGGCAGCCAGGAGGGCCAGCCATCTCTTAGGACTCATCAGGTCCAGCATCAACAGCTGGGCAAGGGAAGGGATTGTCCCACTCTCCTCTGCTCACCTTGCATCCTGTGTTCTTTCCCTTTTCTCTTTAAGGTCAGAAAAATAGCACAGAAAAATCTGCTTATATTGTTTGTGCAATAAAAAGTACACCCACTAGAACTTACAAGTAAATGGATAATTTAGGGGAAAAAAGAAATTTCAAATATCATGATCAAATATACTAAATTCCTGAAGCCATTTCTCTAAGAACATTTCTCTGTTTCCTTTTAAAATCTTTCATTCAGTAAAATAGGGGATGAATTTCATGTAGGGAACTTGGCAAATACATAAGTATTATATGTCATTTTATGGCATAGGTCTTACTTTCTTCAAATAGGATGTCAGGCACAGCTTAGACTGTATGAGCTGAGCTGTCTGCAGCTATGATACAGAAGCAGATCGGGGCAGAATATGCACAGCTGAACCAGTATGTATTTCCAATCCAGCAGAGCTGTGGCTGAATGCCAAAGACGCAGAAAACATCAAAGCATTTTACAAGTACAGTGAGGTGAATGATAATGATTTACAACAATGTTTTTCCCATTATAGTCCAGGAGACAGCCCAGTCTCTACAAGCAGCAGGACTCAGCAAGGCCCAAGAAATGCCTCAGGTGGTGCCTCCTGTTGGCTGTTTTGGAATGGCTTGTGCTGGTGACAGATACATCAGAGATGACCTGTTATGGGTTAACCCCAGCAGGCAGCTAAGGACCACACAGCTGTTTGCTTGCTCTTCCCAAGAGTGGTGAGGAGAGACCTGGAAGGACAAAAATGAGAAAACTCATGGACTGACATAAAGACCGTTTCATAGGAAAAGCAAAAGCCATGCATGCAAGCAAAGCAAAACAAGGAACTAGTGCATTTGTTCCCATGTCCAGGCAGGTGTTCAGCCATTCCTAGGAAAGCAGAGCTCCAGGAAATTTAACCACCACTTGAAAAAACAAACACCACCACTTCAAACATTTTTCCTTATTTCTGCCAAATTCCATTGTGCATCATGTCATGAAGTATGGAACATCCTTTTGGTCACCTGCGGTCAGCGGTCCTGGCTTGTCCCCTGCCAAAAACTTGTGTACCCCCCGTCTACTCACTGACAGAGAAGTGTGAGAAACACAAAAGACCTGAGTGCTGTGCAAGTGCTGCTCAACAAAAGCTAAAACATCCCCATCTTATCAACACTGCTTCTGTCACAAATCCAAAGCATAGCACTCTGTGATCTATTACTAGTAAAATTGAAACTAATTTACTAAAACTTAGTAAATTAACATATTTAATTAAACTTAACTTTATGCCAGCCCAAACCAGCACATATCCCCAGTTTTCAAAGGTAATGCACCCAGAGGAGTTTTCTTGTGGGTCCAAATTAAGGCAAGAAGATCACTTGTCAACTACAGCTTGAAGTAGAACAGATTTTTGAGAATTTTATTTATTGCAAATAAATATATATATTTTTGGACTGGGTCTTGGGAAACAAGAAAAACCCAAACCCAAAACCAACAGCAAAAGGAAACAAACACACATTTGGTGAAAACATCTTTGCTCCCTCTTTTCTTGTCTCAACTTTACTAACATGCTCAGCTTATCTTCAAGTATCTCTCCTCACCATCATAATCTCAGCCTCAATTTTTCATCATAGGCACCTATCTTCTGGCACTTGATCCCACCACAGGCTACACTCAGTCCCTTCAGCAAGACAGTCAGCAGTGTACAATCAGGACAGAGTAGTTTCATCCTGCTGCTGCTTCCATCCCACTTTTTTCTCATGCTCCAGTGTGGGTCCTGCACAGTCTGCATTCCCTTCAGGGAATTCTGTGTTCTGGTGTGCTCATCTGTGGGCCTCATTCCCTTTGGGGATCTATCTGTGCTAAAAGCCTGAATGATGGACTCAGCCTTGGTTTGCAGTAGTCCTGTTGTGGAGCTGTCTGGAGCCAGCTGTGTCCAGCACGATCCTACAGCAGCCAGCCCTGAAATCCTCACTCCTCGCAGACCCTTGCCATCGACACCCATACAGTTATGTGTCACATGCTGGGTGGTTTGTCGCTTCCTGTTTGCTGCTTTCCCTTAGCCCAAATGGACAGGGGAAAGAGAAATGATCTTCAATGCTTCTGAACCTTATCAGGAACTGGACAGTCCAGAATCATGATTATTCTGTTTCACCATTTCCAAATGTAATATCTATGTATGGAAATTTCACCTAGAAACCATAGTGTTCCTGTAGGGAAAATTCCAACCCATATGACATGCCACTGTATTTTCTCATGTCTTTAACCTGTCATAACTGCAATAAAAAAAAAATTTCTCTGAAGGTTTCGAGGCTTCCCTGCACCATTAGTCTAATGCTGTAAAACTCTGCTTAGTTTTACTATTGGCATTATCATAAACAATGTCACATCTCAGAGCATTCCAAATTCAAGTCAGGGACTTATAAGAATGTTCTTATAATGTGAAGTCATGAAAAAGTCTTCCGAGCAACCCTGACTTTAACAAGCTGAATCACAATTATCCAAATATCTGGACTTTTGAGATTCTGCCATGAATAAAAGCCTATTTCTGTAACACCTCTGATGTTGATTCTTGGTTATTTAAATATATGTCTAAATTGCTACTGAGGCATTGCTACTGCCATGCCTTGTATGCATTTTTTGTATTAAATCTTATTTTTAGGGGAATATACTTCTATTATAATATAGATAAAGGCCAAACAAAATTTTTGAGGACAGGAAGTACTATTCCCAATCAAAGACACAATACGGTTTTCTTGATTCAAAATATTAGAAATTTTTCACTCTGCATTTTCCTTCATGTCTGACCTTTCTAGGAAATCAGAGGGTATTTCATTATAAATAAATAAACCAAACACTCTGATCCAACAATTTTTGTATTATTCCCAGAACAAGTTTCCTCTGAGAATAATGTTCATAGTCTGTACACAGTCCTGTCTGACAAGGTCATAAATAGAAAAGTTCTACTTTATGCAAATAAGGAAGAACTCCATCTCATGGTTGACTCTGATATTTAAAATACAGGGAAGGATAAGTACTCAAAAATTCTGTTTCTATACCGAGCACATTCTCATACACATGTAATTTAAGTCACAATTAAATTTAATATGCAGATACAGTTTAAGTTTAATATAAGCTCACAATCTGGGGAGGCAGAAGTGAATGCACCTTTTTTGGTTACCAGTGTTTGCTATTGAGAAAGTGATACAAATTACTGTTATATGACACTATGAAAGCAAACAAATGTATCAACTTGCAAATTACTAAAAAAAAATTGATCAAATTGGCAAAACACAATATTGTCTTCTAATATAGGCTTCCCAGCCTCAGAGGGAGGACACAATACAAGAATAGGCATGTGATCATTTTAGGTTTGGAAATAACAGGGCACAGTTCTGCTCTTTCCTCACAGCTCTCTTTAGATTACAGGGCAGTTGCAAAAGGCAGAATTTTCAAAACTACCTAGTGAGTTTTGCCTGTTCAGCTAGAGTTTCCTGATGTTATCAGGCTTCATATTACAGTGATGTCAGAAAACCAAGTCCCTGAGAAGTATCTCAGCTACTGAAATACTCCATATCTATCACTCAAGAATACATACTTCAGATCATTATCATGTGAATAGTGTTAATTCCCTTTTTCCCTGCTTGTCAGTGCCATTTTCCTAGTCTATAAACTCCTTGGAGAGAAGTTATTTCTTACCGTATATTTTGCACAGTTCTTGACATAGTGGGACCCTGACCTTGCCTAGGTTTTGGCTTTCTTCAATAGTATTAATTACAATTAACAGTTGGAACAATTATAGAAACACTTTGATGATCCATTTAAGACAGATAGGCATTTTCATCTGGATTTGTAATGTGGGGTTTGATCAGTTAAAAAGTAATCTACAAAAATCCATCTGGAGAGTGAAATAAATTGGTTCCACATTTCTTCTGTCACATAAAACTGCTGTCATATGAAAAACAGTCCACACTTGTGTTAATTTCTGATCTGGCATAAGGGACCATTGGTAAGTCTTAATGATGGCATCTGAGAATTTTACCCTATGAGATCACTAAGTTAAGACATTTGTGAGCTCTGAACCATAGAAAAGTACTCAAAAATTAATTTCATTTTATGCACTTCATATCCTGGATTCCTTTGAAATAACCATTCAAAAATAAATATTTTTATTCAATAATAGACAAAGCCATTGTAAGATGTATATTTTATCATCTGTTAAAATGGCAATAAAATCTGCATTAGTCTGAGGAAATATATACTACTAAGAACTTCCTATGAATCATGGCATCTGCTCTAACTTCCTCCAAAAATATTTTGTGTGAAAAATCTTAAACATTTTTAGACAGAATCGGACAAAAGATGCAAATATTACAGTCTGTTCACCTCTACATACAGTGTATTTAATAGATATGGAATTTAATTTTGCCTCATGGGATTTTGTACCACTGACTTCAATGAGAACAACTTTGTAATATCATGAAGATATATCAATGTATGAGATATCTTGATTAACCAATTAGCTTAGTAATAACTTTGACAGCAACATTGAGGAAAAGGAAAAAAATTAGAGGCATATAACCATGAGAAATATCCATATAGAGAAATTCCTTCCATGTTACATTCTGTACTGTATCAATAAAGTGCAGTAATTTACAAGCAGGAGTATCTCAATGTCCACTGTAATTTCTTTTAAAATGATAACTACAGGTAAACAAGACAAACCAGTCTTTACTTTCCAGGAAGATTTATTGCAAATAATGAGGCTTCAAAAAATAATCAAGTCTCCTAAAGAAGTTTACAAATTTATTTGGCAAAGTGTACATGCTAAATTAAAGAATATTTTCCCTATGTAAGAAACAAGTTCAAAGTGTTGCTTACAGTAGCCTGTAAAAGGACATGATTCTTAACACATGTTTTCTGTGAGTTACCTCTAATAAAATATTAACATTGCAGCTCATTGCAGCATCTTGTCATCATCCATTACAATGTTCATCTCAACATTTTAAATCCACGTTTTTCAAGCAATCTTCTACAGAGGGTTTTGCTGTGATATCTCATCAAAACCAAAAAAGAAAGAGCTAAATACATGTTATGGTTTGTCTGTATGACTCCAGCCCAAATAAAATGTCATTGTAGATTGTACAAATCACTATGAACAAATGCAGTCTTCAAGCCTGGTGTAAAACATCCCCAGATAAGACTCTAAGACTATCAAATACAGCTTTGGGACACGCTTTTGTCCCCTTCATCTTTAAGCTCATAGCTCAATCCAATTATCCACAATTTAGACTCTGCCAGTAATTTGTGTACACTTGTGTTGCAGGGGAGGATTTTTTTGTATGACTCAAGTGTAAAACTTCAGCTTACAAACCAAAAGCATCTTCAAAAGAAACCCATGAAATGAAACAGTAAAAGCATGAGACAGGGCTGTATGATCCAAAAAAAATTGCAAGCCCCCACTTTCTAATCATATAGCAAAATTCATCTCAATACCTTATTTTAAATTAAATCTTCAAAACACAATTTCCTTATTTTGTTCATCAAATTAAAAAAAAAAAGAAAAAAAAGGTATTGTATGTAAAATTTTTCATCCAAATATAACAGGGCTGAGGGATATTTGAGGTAGAGTGACATGAAGTTTGGAATTCCAAGACAAAAACCACTAGGACTTAAAAAGTCAGTATTTTCCCAATAGTTAAGTACTTGTTTATACATTATTTTTTGACATTATTTGCACATACAGTGGAGATAAAAACACAGAATCAGGTCTTTGGTTCTATCCCACTAAAGCTTTCTAGAATATTTGTCTCGTCCTCTGGATATTAATATTTTCAGGTTTCATTAAACATATTCTAACAAGAAATTATTCTGGCAGCTGAGGATTAAGTGACCAAGAATCTTTCTCTAGCCCTCTGTATATTTTAAATGTCCACACAAAGTGAGAAGGGCAAGTGAGTTTCTGTTCCTTAGATTCTGTGTGAGGATTCCTCAAAATACACTGGCCTTAAATATCTGCAGAGCACCATTAGAACAAGACTGCTTTGTTTGCTTCTGGAATCCTTTTGAAATTAATTACAACTTCTGACTTGCCACATGATTTTAGTCCCATGGTACCCTAAGCATTTTGAAGTCACATTTATTCTAATATTTTATTTGATGAAAAAAATATCCTAAGAGATATCAGAGGATTTTCTACTAGCAATTATTCTACTTTTCAGTGTAATGTGTCTGAGCAGAGGTTTGGACCTCATTTTGAGACAGCAATTATGTACAAGATTTTATTAATAACATTTAATCTTGCATAAGATTTGAATACATAGGCAGCAAAAGGAGATTCTTACTAAAAAAATCAGATTTCAACTAAAGTACTAAGTTATTTGATAAGACAACACTTGAGGGCTAAATGACTTTGTTAGGATCATCTATGCAAAAGAAATAAAATTATTGGACTTCAGCAGTAATATCTTAGCGTTGTAGTACTACTTCAGGGAAAAAATGCAACTCCATCTAGGAAAAGGGACCCAACAAAGATTAGAGTGACACACTAACTTCTGGCTGGTGTTAGAGTATAGCAAAGCTGTTAAAAACATTGTATATTAGACTACACAGGTATACAGTATATCAAACAGCCTTTACCCTGTGCTGGGCTCCACAAGAAGGACCCCTTATGGAAAAGTGTTTAAATCACAAATCACAATGACAAAATCCCAGCATACATCGCATGATACTTGAATGTTTTCTGTTCCACTGACCTGTTTATACGGGGTAACAGGCCTGTTTCTATTAGAATCATTTGAGAATTTAACATCTCACAGTGCATGACAAAACCACAGTGTTTTAGAGTAAAAATTAGGAGTAATACTTATTTAAGTAAAATTAATTGTGTTTAGTGTGACATCTATTAAAATGATTGGCTATACTCATCCATTAAATTAAAGAACTCATAGTCCTAAATCCTGAAAACATAACAAGCAAACATAATACATGCACAGCCTTCAGACCCAAGAGAAAATGTAGTACCTCAACACAACAGAAATATTCCCATCGTTCTCCCAGCTGGGTGCCTCCCATCAAATTGTTATACTTTTACCCTCCCTGAGTTACCATTGTGAAATGATTTCATGACTTATCAAGTCATGGTCATGCATGTTTGCCAGCTTTCAGATAGGTAGTACAAATGGTAATTATAATCATTGCAAATGATGCATCTTCCCAGTGCTTCAGATTCAGTGAGTTAACCTTAAATGCAAGGCAAATTTAAAGATGAACAATTTACTTAGATAAAGGAAAACAGAAAATATAATTAATCATTTGCCTATCCTTCAACCCTAGTTTACAAAACCATGGTGCAACTTTATTGAGCTCAAAATTGAAGGGTGACAAGGTTAATGCATAGCTTTAGACCTCATGGTTTCATTAGCAAACACATTACAGACTGCAAAGCTGAACTGACAGTAATGCTAGGCCCAAACAAAGTAAATAATTATTGGCTTGGCAAATGAGGAAGCACTTGCAGAGTTTGTTTACATTTAGGTTTTGGAAAATTCATGTTGGCAATAAGTCAAATACAGTTTGACTAGTAACTGTGACAATTGCTCACAGATGCAGCTGGAAGAACAACAAAAGAATGAATTTATGGTTCTTTCTCCCCTGCATTTTTCCCCTTTGTTGTCTTTTTTCTTGTGCTGTTTCTTCTTTCTCTTTTTTCTCTCTCTTTTTTTTTTCTCCTTTTTTTCCTTACCATTTTGGATCAATAACAAACTTGTAGCCACAAAGATAAGTGGGTTTTCATGGCAGATGGGCCTTGGAATGTATAAAAATCTCATGTTGCATTTTGTCTTTTGGCCACATATTGGAAAAGACACAGCTGTGCTCAAGCTGTACTCATAAAAGCCTTGCTCCCTGACAAAATGTATGAGTGCCTTCAATTCTTGTGGGTCTGCCCTGGATTTTCAGGAGAAATACATCACTTCAGCACTGGTGCACTGTTAACAAACTTTATCAGGTTCCAGAGGTATGGAATTATGCCTCACCTCAATTCCCATTATGCAACTCATTGTTTGGTTACAGAGAATATTTTGCTGAAATTCAACTATTAAGGCAACCTACAAAAACTAAAATGATTCAATATCCTGTAGCTGATGTAGAAAAATTGTGAAACTGCAGTTCCCTTTCCAATATTTTATACGGAATGCAAATATTGTAAACAAATAATATTTTCACCATTGTCATATGCAGTAGTCTCACAGGGTAAAGAATCAGTAAGAATCAAACATTAAAAAAGAAAGTTCACATAGAATCAGAAAATTATGTAAGATATAGTCAACAAACTATATACAGTAGAGGATTATTCACTTAAGAAAAATTTGCAGCAGAAAACAGCAGTAATTGCTAAAGCTCTTTTCCTGTCAGAGTGAGCTAAAAGAGTTTGGTCAATTCTTGTCAGATCAGCTCATGTAAGTGTATTTCATGTAGGAAAACTCAGATTCCTAGTCTGATCAACAGAAACCTATTTTATCTTCCCCAGCTTAGTGGACTACCAAACTCAAGTCTCATTAATCCACCCTTCTGAAAACTAGTAACACAACCAAAATATTTTGAAAACAATCATCCCTACTAAAACCAGAAACTTTAGTGACCATTTGTGTATTTTGCAGTTGTTTGCAATGCACTGTTTATATTATGCTAATGTCACTACATTTTTATTATTTTGAAAATAATAAGAACACAAATATTGATAAATTACATTTTTTGCATTTCATAGAGCAACTATAATATCACATAATAGTTTTGAATGCTCATTGCATTTTTCTTAGGAAAAAAGAATGAGCAGGAACTGTCCTCCCTGAAGAATTATCAGGCCAGGATATACTACTCCATAAATACTCCACCAAGATCTTGAGTAGATGACAGGATTTTCTCAGCTTGCTAATTTTCACTGATTAAGGATCAAAAACGTCCATATGTGCTGTCTTTCCAAGCTATGGATGCATTGACATAGCAATATTGCATAAGAGATTGTTCTGTGCTGAAGATACAGAGGTATTTGTGCTTAACTGATCTTACTTTATTCTCCATGCAGGAGAGAGTGTGTATGAGCAGAGATAAAATATCTGTTGAAAGCCACAACAGATAAGCACTCTCAATTGAAATAGATGAAGATATTCAGTAAAATTGAGCATTGTTAATTGAGATCATCATCACAAAGTTTTCTGGTAAAATATTGGAAGTGAGATAAAAAAGATTTAGAGAGATTAAATTCTCAATAAACACAGAAAAAAGAATATTTGTAAATACAAATCTAACAGGGGAAAAATCCATCACAAGAAAAAACAGTGTGAAAATGGCATGGTAGAAAGTACCTCCAGTGGGTGTATAAACAGAGAGCAATATTGATTAAGGTGTATTCCAATCAATACACAGATGCTTCAATGCTTTACATGCAGTGGCTTGGACGACCTGAAGAGAACATTGTTCCACTGAGTGCAAAGGTTAGATACCTATGCTCTAGCAACTGTAGAGATCTGATACTGTCTAATTATTATGGGGAATCAGATTCTTAAACAAAATGCCAAAATCTGTAAGCATCAAGGAGGTAGGCAACACTGGCAGAAATGCGTTGTTTGTTTGATTTTAACATAAACATTTGACTAAGCTTATATTGACTCTTCAACAATAGGGCATTTATCACCTTAATCTAAGAAAGCATTCTCTAAATTAATCTCTGATTAAATTAGTGAACAGTAGAGATGTTGGATAACTACACAGAAGTCTGAATTTCTTTGCACCATCATTTTTTTACACCATCATTACAAGCAGTGTATTTTATAAAAAATACATTGTTTTCCTTACCTTTGTCAAAAGCCCATCAATATTGTTTGGATATGAAAAGGTTTGCCTTACTATGAGCACTTTATTGAGGAAAAAAAGCTCCTACAGTGTTCTGCTGATGCCCAACAGAAAATTTCTGCATAGAATAAGTGACTGACTCAGTGAATGACACCTGCATCAGCTTTTCCTTTCCTCTTCCTTGGCATAGGGAATGAGTTTGAAATAACACCTTCTAAATCTGCACATTTCTTAAAAACTTGTCTGCCACGAGCTAAATTGCCTTTGATAGTCTGCAACTGCCTCTGCAGGTTTGATGGCAGTCAGCAATTCGGGAGAAAGGCGATGCCAGTTTTCACAACCAGTGTCAATGTTCAGGAATTTGCAGCTGCCCTATTCTCTACAGACCAAAACTTGTTTGATCTCAGTCTCTACCATCTGCTGCTGCTATCTCATGACCAAACCAGAGGAGTCATTTCCCAAACTAAGTAATCATCATCTACAATAATACAGACTTGTGTTGGTACACCCCAAGAGTATTTTAATCTTCCCCAAGGTCTGATATTGTACTAGACATAAAAAGGTTTTGTAGCTTATTCTTCTACACTGGCTTTATTTTTAGGAAGATGAAAATTGAAATGTCTTGGTATAAGCAAAAGCCTCTAGAGCTCTATCTGCTCTATATATAATCTGAACAGAGTTTAAGTGGTCATCAATGTCACTTTGTGCTGCGCAGACTTCACTGGTTGAATTCAGTGGTAACCACAGATGCTCTTCCTATCAGGCACATAAAAATACATCTTCTGAACAAGCTATGCATACAAATACATAGACCTGATAGAAATAAAAGATTGCCTCAATAATGTGCAATGTGTTACACTAATCCCTTCATGTGATGCATCTCAGCAAATATTAATAAACAACCTTGGGTATGCATCACAACACAATTTTTCATTTTTAGAATAGTTGTTAGCTTTTTTTCCCAAATTGAAAAATATTCACAAGAAATGCTTTTGAGTAAATCTGAGCAGTTTATGTGTTCATCAGCAAATGATATTTGCAACCACATGGGAAACTATTTTTCAGGACTGCCATCTGATTTCGTAGACTTACCTGGAGATGTCAGATAAAACCACTGTATTAGAAGATCAAAACTTGAGGTGCAAGATCCAACAGGCAAAAGACAATTAAGAATGACTAAAAGCAATAGCTCTGTCTTTGCTAATATAATGCTTCAGTCCAGTGTAACAAAATACTAACGAAAACATTGCCGTGGCACTGATAGACAGATTTCACATTTACTCTAGGATTACATTAATAATTATCACTGAGGTCCAGGCTGAACATGCCCTGAATAATCTGGAATGCCTGGCTGTCAGGACTTTTTACATACCAGAAGACTTCCCTAACTAGAATAAAAACAATAATTTAGGATGGTAAGAGACTTGTTAATTGTTTTAATCCATTATGATGGTCCTAGAGCTATTGAACTCTGGGGCTGACTTTATACAAAGTATTGAGGCTTGGAGTAAAGCCCACTGATATAAGGGAAGTGCAGTGGAAATAAATGCTTTGCTCAAGGGAAAAAAGAATGACATTTGATCCCACTTCTCTGTTTTGAGGGCCTCACAAGGAGCATTTCCAAAACAGACCAAGTAGAAAGGGTGCTTTTTATGCCTTGGTGAAATCCCGGTAGAGTTTATCTGAGATTAGTTCATTTTAAAATGAGTGGAAATTAAAATAATCTTCAAGTATACAAAATATCAATGTATGTAGCACTGCTACATACATTGATATTTTGTATATGAGATATAATAAAAAGTGCTGTTTCCTGTATGTGTCTTGTAGATTGGTTGGTTGCTTTAAAGATTTTTTAATGGACTTAAGAAAATATGTCTGAGCTTAATCAAATTTAGCACCAACTACTTTTTAAGTCTGCAGTCTATGACACTGCCAGTCAAATCAGGAAACAAACTGACAAAGAAAGCAAATTATTCATTTTGTCCATTCTTTTAACTTAAAATATAGTTTAATATATCTCTATAATGGGAACACATCTTTGTGCATTTATAGTACTCATTGGGATTTTGAAGTCTAATTTGAATTTTCAGTTGTATACTTAAATAATATAAACAATCAAGCAATGTAAATTTAAAAGACTAATTTCTCTTTCAAATACATTTTCAAAGTCTAAAACATAAGAACAGTTTTGTTTCTTCTTGCTAGGGAAATATGCGAGATGGAATAAGTAGGAACAGCTATTTTATAACAAAATATAGCTGAAAAATATCCTGATACATAAAAAACTAAACCAATTCACTGCTATCAAGATAGGCTTTTGCTGTGACTCTTGCATGTCCTCACTGAGTAAGTCAATAATCTTACTTTCACTCTCCCCCCTTTTGCCTTTTGTTTTCCTGTTGCTTCTGCATTTTCCTATGGAGGATTAGACCAAAACGTCTTTGAGACAGGGTCCTCACACTGTTTCTGAATACAAGATGCTGCCTTGGCCAAACAGGGGAAGTGTGAAATAATAAACAAGCCGGTTAACCAGCCCTCACACTTCATCATCTCACAGTGGCTTACAATATTTGAATGCATTGTTCCATCTCATAAAATCTGGCCATAATACAGGACTTTGGGGAATCAGGAAGTAATGAAATTTCTGTCACTGTTGGCTCTCCCTACATTGTACAGGGGCTGAGTCTGATGTGGCTAATGGACACAGATACCACGACTGCTGTGTTTCCTCAAACAAAAGCAGACAAGGCAGGTCACAGCTGATATTTCTCACAGACCTCTGTGATCTTCCCTCTTGCCCCTCAGCAGACTAAAGGCCTACCTAGCTAGTCAACCAGAATTTTACATTCTCTTGGTTTTCTTGTCAAAATAAAAAAAGGAAACTAAGCAGAAATTCTGATTTCTAGGACATTCCAATTAATAGCTAAGAGGTAGCAAGGAATAATATTGGGCATGGATTTAGAGCACCTGCAACATGGTCCTATGCTGATGGTCATTGAATTGGTACAAACCCATGGAGAAACCATAAATTACAAATTAGTGGACAGGTTTTATTAATTCAGCTGTTAACTTGTTTTTGATCACATATCCCTGGGCAGAGAGTTGGCAGATGCCCTATCCCTGGAACTGTTCAAAGTTGGTTAGACAAGGTTCTGAGAAACTTGACCTAGTTGAAGACATCCCTGCTTGCCTATGTTTAAAGGCCCCTTCCAAACCAAACTATTATATGATTCTATGATTCTACAAAAAATGAAGCTAAGAAGCATATCTGAGGCAAAATAGAAAATAGAAAATATACACACTGGAAGGGCTCTGGGTGGAATACTAATAATCCCTGAATAGTGTCTTTAGGAAAGATGTGGTGTTTTTCCAAGCTTTGAAAGCCATAGGCTTTCCTTCATTTAACCAAATGTTGTTCAAGAACACTGGAAAATCTAGGGATTACACTCTTTCAAGTGAAAAAGAGAAAAAAAAGTAGAAAATAATAACAAAATCTCCACTCAACTAGCCTTTCTCTGTCTCTGTCAAGTTATGCCTCAATAATTTTTCATTCTTTCTTCCATAATAAACTCCTCCTTCTTTCTTAAAGCGTAATAAATCACAATATTCATTGGTTTATTTTCCTCACATAGAGGATTTTCTGAGCATACTTTTAAATGCCATCTTTAAAAAAGACCTATCTTCAAAATCTTGTACTTTTCTAACCATGTCAGAGGTTTCAGTGTAGTTACTAGTTTCTTAAGAGCCCAGTTGGGTTCCACCAGACAAGAGGAAAAACTTTATTTCAGCTGTGCCATGTTTCCTTTTCTCTTTGTAGTCCCTCTGGGCTGCTTAGAGACACAGCAGAACCCTATGCTGCCTCATTGCCCCCACTCTCTGCATCCTGAAAGGCCAAACTCAGATATATAAATGACACATTCTTTGACTTCCTTATGAGCAAATTTATCTAATAGAAATGCCTGCACATACAACATTAAAGAATGAAGAGCACATAATGCATAAATAAACAATAGGTTCCACTTTATATACTCATGAATTTATGCATGGAGGAATCTAAACACAAATATAGCAAAGCTAGGAAAACATGAATCAAAATATGTAATCAAAATCTTCCCATTCCTCTCCCCCCCTGAGTTTTCTTTTAAGTATAGGAAAAGCTAATTTATGACCAAAAGCTTTTCCATAGTATTGTAATGCCACTTGAATTGGACTCCAGATCTTAGTTTGCATTTCAGTGTTTCTGGCCTATATTAACAGGACAACATATCCAATTTTCCATAGTATTGATAGCTTCAACTTTACATGGATCATAGTATTTTGCATATTTCACCTATATGACTAAGTAAGTCTGATTTTCACAATCTTGTAATTTATATTTTAAATTGTTGGAAGTAGATAATTTAAATGCTTATAAGTAGTTCTACATTACATATGGATTCTGTGTCCCTCTGGATTCCATCTGTGGACATATTGAGACTTGCCATTTATTATGGAAACCTTCACCTTGCATAATATTTGGAGACCTAAATCATACATTAAAAACAAGACTGTACTTGCTTGCTATTTCTTTATATAGGGAAAAAATTTTAATTTTTTATAGGCATTCACCTAGATGATCACATTTTGCCAAAATCAGTAGATTTTTCTCAGTTCCATAAGGAAAGTAAGGAATTGCAAATAATCTAATTGCAAATTTTAAGCACACTGCTATCAACTATTTTGAAGATAAGAAGTCAGAATTTATTTCAGTCTTAACTAATCTCTCTTATCCATTGAGATGGGTCTCTTCTACAGAAAAATCTACTTTTCCCAATAAAGATACCCGAGCCATGTCACAACATGATACACCACTAGTCATGTTTGGATTTAAGATGAGGCATAGCTAGCAAAATAATACTCTGTAACAATACCACACCTGAGTTATGTTTATGCTTAGTTATGGTCTGTTCCAAAGGAAGAAAATCAGTTGTACACTCTCGTTTCTTAATATGCAGAGGTATGAACCTTCAGCCAGACAGGACTGAAGCACAGCTGCGCTCTGCAGGTACAAAGCAGACTTTTACAGAACACTGGTGTTATTCATGTCTTTCTTAAAATACAATATGAACAATATAGCAAGCTTCTAATCTGTTTACTGGACTCCACGTGCAGAGGTGTTATTTAACATTTATCTTTAAGCTGACCTGGCTTATAATGACATATCATATTGCAGGAAATGAAAAATTGTATTCCCCTGTTTTTTCTTGTGAAAATAGAAATTTATGTTCAAAGATTCTGCTTTTCTCTACTTGCTACATGTAAATATGTCAGAGATACATTAAAATGGCATTCAATATAGACTACTATTTTAAAAACAAACTTGTCATTCTCCTCCTGCTGAATTGCTCATAAATTCAAGTATGAATAAAGATATCAGATTACATTAAATGCATTTTGTATCTGTAACTTTCTGCAATGAATTAAAACTGGCTGATCATGTCTCAAGTGCATTTCATTTTCCGTTGATTCATGTACTGCAATATAACCTTCAAAATTCCCTTATGCCAACAAACTCATTCAGATATGCTGAGTGCAGGAGCAGATTAAAGTGGCTATAAGATTGAAAACTGCATCAAGACGTCAGAGAATGCAGTAGAGGTATAATGAAAGTGTAAACAAAACCTGTAAATATAGAAATTACCTTTCATATAATCCACTACTGAATTCAGTGGAGAGTTTTGGTGTAAGAAGAAGACATTAAACTAGAACAAATTGGTGCCATCACTATATTGAGACTGTTTCATTCTGCTCCATTTAAGAATTTTCACTTCAGGACTCAGCACTGAAACATATTTACTCTTCTGTTCTCTGAAAATAAACTGTATCCCAAAGTAAAATTTAAAGCTAAGGTGTTTTAAAGGTAGAACTAAAAGAGCATTGCATCTTTGTCATCTGGTTTTTTTGAAGTTACTTTCAAAAATAACCTTTCTTACTTTCCTTGTATATGAGCTTTTTGCTGCTGAGTTGTGAAATCCAATCCATCCTTTAAAGGCTTTTTTAAGCAAAAGTACATTATTACTGACTTAGTAGCTTCTATTTTTTCAGTGGTAGCTATGGTTATGGATGAATGCTTTCAACAGAAGTTAAAAGAGAAAATGAGTCATTAATGATACCAAATCAGAGCCTTGTGTGCTTAGTGAAGCCTGACATAATCTTCAGGGTTCACTTAGCACGGAGAGCTTACGCAGGGTCTTAGTTTTCCACAATGAAAATATCCACAAAAATGTTTTCTTTCATAACTTTTATCTCCAAGATTCTATCAGCAGAAGTTACCTATGACACTAAACAGTTAAATGACATGAATGGGGGCGGGTGGAGATGAGAATGAAAAAAGAAAAAAAAGGCACATCTGGCAGCAAGGAAAATAAAACAGTTTTTGTAATTCAGTATCTCTGTTTATGGACCTTTTGTTGCCATCCTCCTCATTTCCTGTGGACTTCTCCTCCCCAAAGATTGCACTCATCTAACATACCCAGACAGCAGCACTTACACACCTAGTAAAGGATATGTTTAAAGAACTGGTTGTTCTTAATCTGTGCATTCATGTTAAACTGTGATAAAATACCTTTGCCTTGTAGCTGTGTGGATCCTTTGATTCTGAACTAGACTGTTTTTGCATGCATGGAGATGATTTGCAAGTGGGAGACTGGGGATTCAGACCAATGCATCTGCACGAACTGCTGGCTCAGGGCAGCTCTAACTCCCATGCATTTGACCAGCTTCATGCCACTGCATTTCTGAGTTGGTGTAGTAATGTGCTGAATCAAACCCACCATGAAAGGCACAGCATCAAAGGAGGAAATGTAACCACTCACCCAAGTGCCTGCCCTTTATATAGCTTACCTCCTGCACCAAGTAGATTAGGGCTGATAAATAGCTGGAGTGCAATTTCAGTCCTAGTAACATGCTATGAAAACATCTTGCATTCAGTGGCTAATCCAGACTTCTCCCTTCCCTGCCAGATCACAAACCTTTCATCATAAACTTCTCCATTCATCTTACACTGCCATGAAGAGGCAACCCATATTGGATACATCTACAGATGTTTTATTAGTAGCACATGCTTTGGATGCTGGAATTATATGAGAACATACTGTGATCCAGCTGCAGGTGTTTACTAAATAGGAAATAAGTAGAAATATCATGGAGGCACTCTAGGAATGGAGCAATTCAATATTAATTTAATTTACTCAGTGTTTATGTTAGCTGATTTAAATCTAAATCTGCTGTTCTTCTGAGTTTATTCCTATTTCCAAGACACACATTTCCCTAGACATGGTTGCCTCAGTCCCCTGAGCACCCCTCCTGAGCCACTATTGTAAGTAAGGAAATGCCAGCTCCACACGGAAGGGGTGCTGACATGAGGGGTCCTGGGAGCCCCAGGGGAAGCCAGACAGCAACAGTCATGGCTGTGCATGTCCTCAGAGGCATGGCAGATGTTGTGCAAAAGTTTAGATGATTCTATATTTAGATTTATGTAAGTAATATCCGTTTCCTGATTTTTTTTTTTCTTATAAATGGTCTCTACATGCCAGACAGATAAAATTGGGTGAGGTGGTGTAGGGGGAGAGGGGAGTGAAAAGAAGTGTCTTAATGCCATTAACAGCTTATTGAGTTATGATTGTTTCTGTTTCAAAAACCCAGGTGACACAAAGGGTTTTACAAGTGAAGTGTCAGGTAATCAGAAGAGAGAAGTATTCATTTCCTCTTATCACTCATAGTTGTAATAGCTTTATCCGTTCTCCATGTAACTTTTGTCTTCTAAAACATAGCTGTTATCCTGAAGGAAGAATAAAGCAGAACCCTTGTAAATTTAATAACAAAAGGCCATGAATAAATATCATATCTGTTCTGGAATATACACTTTAATTTAAGAAAGACAACTATAAGCTCTTTAATAGCTGCTATCTTAGGTAACCACATAGGATATAGGGAAGAATCAAATACCATGTTCAAACTTGGAGCAATCCATGTTCAGATACAACACAAGAAAACCCAGTTATGAAATCAAAGCATGAAAGACAGCATTTCCTTTTATTTTATACTTTTAAACTTTAAAATCAGATTATTTGCAACAACTAAAAGTTTTTGGCCCTTAATTGTTAGCAAAATGAAAGCATTTGTTTAATATGCTCATAATAGAATGTTTATTTTTTTCATTCACTAACAACATAGTTAAACACAGTTAATTTCAGTCACACTCCAAATTCAAGGAACATATATTAAGAAAACAGGCAATTTAAAATTAGACTTATTCTTATTAGAAGGTGCATCCTGTAAGCTGTCAAGACTTGTAAATATGTGACAAAACATACATCAGTGCAGGGAGGTATGTCAGAAGTTTAACAAAAACAAATTTCCTAGGGTTAAGAAGTGCTTAAACTGCTGTTATTAATAATAACTTCTGATTATTTTATGAACACACAATAAGAATCTGTACTATCATTCCTGAGACTGTGGTGGAACTGCACACAGTATTCAAAACAATTACTCTATAGTAATGATATTTGGGGCTTATTTCTATTAAGGTAATTTACCACAGTGTTTACCTTTTTTACACCATGAATTGAGCTGATGTAACCTAAGAAACAACTCCAGAACATCTAGAGGTGCAACAAGTATTTTATAATCTATCACTTTTATCCATAATTAGGTTATATATTTTTATGTGAACTGGTTTTATACAATTATTTTTAAATTCTTACGCAGTTCTTTGAAGAGTTATCAATAACTGTCTGGCTTACTTAATTAGATATCCATTTTTCTCTTTCAGCATAATTTTTCTCAGTTATATGCAAAAAAATTAAACACAGGAAAGCTTGAGAAACCTCTTTTCATTTTGAACTGCTAATGAATTCCTAGTCTCTGCTTCCTAAATTTAGTATGTTGTCGATCTGTAAGATGACCTTCCTTCTTATGACAACTTATTTTCTGCAAAAATTTGTAGTGAGAGATTTTATCTAAAGGTGTTTTCTTAAAAACAAAACTAAACTTTAACAGTCCTATTATTCTTCACTGCTTTCTTTGTGTTTCTTCAAACATTTAATGATAGCCTAAGGTGTGACACTTCTTTACAAAAGCAATGTTGGCCTTTAACTGGCACATATTAATTAATGTATTGTAATCCTTTTCTAATTATACCCTCTGTATTTTACCCATGATCAAAGGTTTGTTAGTTGATATTTCACCACATAATCTTGTGATGCTGTTTAAGATCATTTGCCATCTTCTATTCCTCTCATAAGGAACATTGTTTCTGTGAGACTAGAAACAAAATCACAATTCATCACATTGCAACTTAAACCTAACAACACCTAATGGCTTTGGGACTCACAAGAAATATTCAGTTCACATTTTTCTCTAGGCAGAAAAATATTTATCTATTTAGCAAGGTAGTTACACACTGCTCTTTTGAGGACATTATCTATACTTATTGTCAGAAATACAGAACATTGTCTACTAAAACTATTTTGTAAATCTCAGTACACCTGCAGTTCAAGACTGAACAAAGAATGTTTAATATTGATGCAAAGACACACTGTATCTATTTCCAGTGGGCTCTTCTTGTCTATATTTTCAGGTGACATATTAAAAACTATTTCCAAAGTATCAATACTTGTGGTTGATGAAGATCATGTACCCTTTTATTCATAAAAACAGTGGGCTGACTTCCATAGTGATATTTCTTGCACTAATTGAGACCTATAATGTATTACACAGGAGTGCTCACCCAGGCTAATTTCTTGTGTCTAATGTGCAGTAAATATACACAGCAGATTGGTGCACACTAGCAGCCTCATGTTAGACAAACAATCTCAGGTAAAATGCAGAAGCCAAGAGTTTCTAGTTTCTAAAAACCAAATATGTGTCAAACAAGCCCTTTGTTCTATGACCAATAAAACTCTTGACTTTGTTCTTCTATATGACTCTCACTTCATTTTATGGTCTTCATTTCATTATTTCTAATAAATCAAAGAAGGGACTGACTCATCATGGAAAATTGTGTAAAAGTAGGACAAAGATAGAGATAAATCCAGGAGATGTGGATGAAGGAAAGAAAATTGATTTATTTGCAGAAAGTTTTCTGTGGAGTAAGCCTGGAAATGAGAATGTGTTGTGAAATGTGGAGGGCATTAAATCATGTCTCAACCTAAGTTAAAACACCCAGTACACAGAACTGTTTTAAGTGAGTCACAAAACTTTCAGATGAAATTACAGTGCTAAAAAATACAGGCGAAATTAATGTGTGAAGGCCAAATATATGGTAACTTCACTAGAGTAGGAATGGTACTACTTCAAACTCTTTTGTCTTTAATTATTTGCCAAGTTTTACAGTTGAGTTGTATAGCTTGAAAAAAATGCTGACATCCTGCAAGTTTCTACTGCAGTCTGTAGGTTGAACCCCAGGAAAATATGTATTGTACTAGAGGTCATTTAACAAAATTTGATAGAGTCAATCTTTGGGGGTAAAATGCTCTAAAATCTTCCTGTCTAGGATAGATAGATAGATAGATAGATAGATAGATAGATAGATAGATCGATAATTGGAACAGATTCCAATGCCTTGCTGACCTTTTGATATCCTTTTTGTATTGAAATTGGAAAAGTATCCTTTCTTTTTCTTTCTTTTCTTTTTCTGGTCAATGGAAAGTTGTTTGCAAAGGCATGAAACAGTGATGTTCATCAGTCATGTAGAGTACAATGTTCAGTATTTAGTATCATCAAATTACTTTTTTTTTTTAGCATTTAGAAGCATCATAGGTTGGTTTGGGGCATGATGGAAGCTTTATAAACTATATGTACTGGAAATTATTAAAAAATAATTTCCTTATGTGATCTCTTTATAATGACCAGTGGTTCAGGTTCACTTACATGAGTTTTCTCACTTTCAAAGATAGATTAGGGAAAAAAACCCACAAACCATAAACAGTTTTCAAGTTATTTATTTGATGATGTATACAAAGGGAGACACAGGCTTTGGTAACAGCAAACACTGTAATCTCTGATGCTTGTGATTACCACTCCAGCTGGGCTGTTCTGTTCCAACTTAAATAAAATCAGGAATGCATTCTGTCCATTGATCTGTGCTTGAAGGTCTGCAAAGACACTAACATTTTATGCAAATATACAACCTTTACATTTGAATTTTTGTCCATGGGTGTTGACATTATGTATCCAGGTAAAATGGCATCACTTGACCTCAATAAAATAGCTAATTCTGAAATTATAAATGTACAATGTGCAGGGAGAGAATTGTATTGCTTATTTATTTCTTAAATATCCAACCTTAGTGTAGGTTAGACAATATTAAAATTAAAACAACGTCTTTGTTCAGGAAAAACTTTTCCTGTGAAACAAGTGGGATTCCTTGTGATGGAAAACTGCAAAATTGGGGACCAGCAGTAGAAAAAGGCTTTGCTCTTTGAATGCCATACATCCTCATGCCTCCACAAAATACAGGCAATGCATCCCACAGTACTCTTTTACACTCTGCCACCTTCTTACATTATTTCAGGCATTTTCAAGTGTGTGAAAAATTTTGCATTATTTCTCCTGCAAATCTTTTAGATGCAAAGAAGGTATAGAACCAGAAATAGTGTATCAGTGATGTGCTCTTTTCTGTTCACAGGGTTAATTTTTTGCCAATTGTTGATTTTGAAAACAAAATAGATCTTATTAGCACTGCATATATTCACTTAAATCTTGTCATGTACTCTCCAGTTCACGCTGTTCCCAATACCCAGCACTTTAAGTTTGCAATTGTTTCTGCTGTAGGGGGATTTGTAACAAACTGAATGAAGTTTTTTATTCAAGGAGAAGCATTTTTATTGGTTTTATCTAAACCTTATAGTAAGAGCCCACAGTGTTTTATAAGGGAATGAAATGTGAAGTGAAAATGCTTGATTTTTGTCACACATTTATGTGACCTGCTTATCTAGAACCATTACTGTAATTACTAGCATAACTGAAAGCCTTGCCTTTTAGGTTCATGTTTCTCCATGTGTAGCAGCTGTAAACCACAAGTGGAGTTTCTTATGTTAGACAAGGTGTAGCCATTAGTTCCGCTATAAAGCTCTAGCCACCAGTGCTCATTGATTTCTAGTTTCATATATCTTTAATGAGGAGATTAAATACTTGTTTAGGAAGCAGAGTCTGGCTTAAGTGGTGTTTGCTCATACAGCATGGACAGTCAAAGACCTCTCTAATATTTCCCTTTGGTAATAGAGGTGAAAAAACCTTTATTGCCCCAAATATAAACCATTTAGCTCATTCTGCAGCAGCACTGAATGTGTTATTATGGAAAAAAAATAATTAGAGATTAAATGCTGCAGAAAAAAAAAAAACCAACACTTTCTAATTGATAATAGACCTTTTCTCCCTGTTCCTTTAATTCTTTATGAACACCAGGGAGTATGCTAAATTACCATTTCAAATCAATAAAAGTTAAAAAAAAACCAAAAGACAAAAAAGTCTCAGGTAAGCTTCATTTTCTGGTCAGTCATTAAAAAGCATAAAGGCTCTGTCCCAGAAAAGTAAGTTTAATGCAGTTGAAGAAGTGTGGAGATGCATCAACTAGTTCTCACTGAGGACTTAGAGTGAGAAGAGTAAGGAAAAGTGGGACAGACACTGCAGTAGCAAATACTTCCGTAATGAGTGTCAAAATATAAGACTTGAGAAAAGCACAGAATCTCACTCTGTGGCAAAAAGCAACTAAAACATTCAGAATCTGATAGGGATACATGGTGAAAAAAAGTAGGGCTGTACTTTGCCTCACTAAATTCACATCAAGTTCCTTTGCTTAGGGTATCAAAAAGCTTTGGTAGTGACAAAAAAACCCCGACAAAATACCAGAACCCAAACATTCCTTTTGTCTGTATTATTTGCCCCATATCACAGCAATTTTCACACAGGATCAAGAAGTAGAAAATTGGTAGGGGAGAGGGTGAATCTTGGAGATCAGCATGCCACTAAATTGATACCATGTAAACACCATATAGTATTGGAAAACCACTGCTGGGGGTAAATGAAATTAATTCACTGGGGCATCTAATCCTATTTCTGGAACACTTAAAGTGTTTAAATGCACTGGAAAGCAAACAAACTTCAAAGTGATCATTATACCCCTGACACTAGTACTTGTGTGGCTGAAATCTTTATGAGATTAAACCCCTACAGAGAAAGGAGTTGAACACAGTCAAAACCACTTTGAAACTGTCAGGAGGATACCAGTTTGAAAGCTCAGTGTAAGTCAGAAATGAAGCTAAATGTTGAATATTAAAGACAGTTCAATATGCTGCGTGGAACTGCCTAATACACCTACAAGAGCCATAGCCATAAAGTGAGCCACCTCCATGTCCACATTTTGTTCCTTACTGATTCTGTAAATGCTAACATCAACAAAGGCTGATGTAACATCAACAATTTCCTGCTAAGCGAGAAAGCTGGGTGACTCAATCACAGTTCAGACTAAACACATACATACATGAGTTACCCTGTTGCAGTTCAACACTTTTTCTGTGATGAAAAAGCTTAAAAATGTACAGCCAACCCAGCTGAAAAGAAGCTATTAAAACACTTTAAAATCTTTCCACAATATTAGAATTTCAATGTTAAAAACATTTCCACTGAAGGCATAAATAAATTTAAATATTGAGTGCCTGGATTATATGTTTTTAGCATGTGTGCATATGTGTGTATGGGCTAAAAAAATCTACCACAGTTGTGCATAAAAGATATGTTTGCACCTTGAAAAACAATGAAACACTAGTTTATTTATTACTAGAAATTATGCTTCACACATTGTTTCCAGCCTTTTAATGAACTGCACTTAATGTTCCTTCGGTTTTGAAGAGAGTGCTCTTTTTTGCTTTTCAGTCTGAAATCTTATCAATATTTGCTACTCCAGCAAAAAGTTTTACACAAATGAACTGGTGAAATGGAATGTTAGCCTATAATAAAAGTCTGTCACAAAACAGTCACACTGGAGGAGACCTACCATTGATTTTTCAATAAATACAGTGAACAGTGAAAAATACAGCACACATTCCTCAGCAGTAAATATCTTGGTGACTATTTTTCTTTTCTGCTATTTTCAGTTCTTTTGTCTTCTGGCAATACTTAATAAAATACGGTTTCTTTAAATATAACTTCAGTAATGTGACAACCAGTTGGGAGCTGTATGGCAAGAGGATAATTACCAAGCTACTCTTACTGCAGGGATGTGTTGCACTTTCATTCATTGGCAAAGCAAAAAATAACAGATTGTCGGTGATGTGGATGGAATGTAAAAACAGAAAAATCATATTAACTATTCTAAAAAGGTAATTTAATTGTGAGTAAGGATTGAAAAATTTTAACTCTAATATAACAGATTTATACTTCTGAAAACTGCATATATGCATTTTTAAACATTTGGACTATCTTCACTAATATAATACAGAAATAGCTATATATGTGTTTTTTTCATTTCCTATTGTACTGACTGCTGAGATTTTGGGGTCCAGATCCAAAACTCATTGAATGAATGAATGAAACTCATTGGATGAATGATGGACTTAGAAACCTCACTGAGCTGCAGACGTTGCTGCAGGTAGCCCCCAGTCCAGACCTCAGTGTTTGGCCCCATAACGTATCTGACTGGCCCTTGGCTTCTTAGGGTATCCTTAGGGTCCCTCTTCTGTTCCTACAGAAGAGTTCAGGAGCTCTAGAGTGCTTCTCCCGTCTCTGAAACTCATACTGCCAATGCAAATTCCAAATTTTGCAGGATTCTTCAGGCCCTGATAATTTTCAAGGTTTAAATATTTGTGTAGATAAAATGCATGATGGTGCCATAGCAAAACTATTTTCAAGTGACAACTCCATCCCTCTATATACATGCATAACCAGCTGTGTACACACAGCTCTTGTACACACTACTCCATAGATCCTAACTAATGATACAGTTGAAGCTTATTTGAAGGCCTTCTAAAGTGGACAAAAAAGCAATTCTTTTAAAATATATATAAATCCGTAATTAGCATGTATTATTAAAGGTCCCAGTGTATGCTATGGTGTAATGCTACTTGAAGTATAAGAATTTTTTTAGGTAATTTCCCTTAACAAGCAACACTTCTCTAAACTACACTTTAAGTGCATAAAGTGTCAGTAGAAGCATTCATTGCACAGGACTTGTTTTTCTATATGAAGAGGAAATATATTCTTTTAACAGGTTTGCTCTTCTGTAGCCTACTTGTTTAAGAGGTGTCCCATGGCATTCATTTAGCTACAATGCTTCATCATAAAAACACATGAAAACTGAGCCTCTTATTTACAACAAGGCCCTGGAGAGAGAAAACAAAACACAAGGGAACTACCATTAAGAACACTTCTTATCACCATGGCACAAATAAACATAAAGGGTTGGCATCTCTTGGCGGACTTTGCAAATTAAGAGATGATTGATCAGAAGCTATGTGTGTTGTCTGCTATTTAATTTCCTCAATATTCGCTGTATCTTCCAAGTCACTTGTGCATCATGTGTTTGTAATGATTAATTAAGATGAGTAGCAGCAGTAAGTGACGAGACACAGAAATCTAATTAATGAAATGGAAAAAATACAGTTCTTTCAAAATTTCTTTAGTTGACCTTTTCTTGGAAAAACACGGATATACACAGGATCTTTCTTCAAATACAGTGGCCTCTGTCACTATTTCATCTCTTGAATTGATTTAATCTACATAGTAAATACTATGGTAGTCTATGCCAAGCACTCTTCCATTGCTTTACAGTTGGATTATTCTGCAGTATATTTTGTAGTATAACCTGTTTAGGGAAAGACTAAATTGATGTAACTGGTTTGGAAGTGATCCTCCCTGCTGTGACTATTCCCAAAGGCTAACCTCAGCCTAGAAAGGACAATCTCTCCAGGCTCCCTCTAGTATAAATCAGGAGAGATCACTTGAGAGAGATCTCCTGCCTTAGAAGAAATAGTGCAGGAGCTTATATTTTAAATCATTGTCTAGAATAACCTGTCTGTCACCACTGACTGGAGGCTGAGGCTAGGCAGACTAGCAGCAGCACGCTGACTTGCGTCACTATGATCGTTTTAGGACTAGTGAACATGACTTCCTTTCTCCTGCCTCCAAAAGGGTAATTAAAAGAATACGAAACCTGTCTTTATGTAAACTGGCAAACCCACACACACTTGTAGGCTTCGCAAGAGAAGAACTTGGTGCTGACAGAAAGCTTCACTGTTCAAAATCATGGAAAATCTTCCTTGCCTAGGGCATTCATCACTATTAGAGTGGAAATCACAGGCAAGCCACCTTCCTGCTAAACAAATAAGAAAGTCAGCTTGTCCCAGCTCATTGTTCTATACCTGAATGTAGAAAAAATGAAATACTGGGTTTTAACATCAAGATAAGAAGGGAAAAATCAAATCTCCTTAAAATTTGCACCTCTGTAGGTGTTATGTTGCTTCTAGCCTCTAGTTTATTTGGGTAGAGGAGACTTGGAAGCAGAATTCAGTACAGGATGAACAAGGTGCTTCAGCATAAAATCATGTTTGGAGCTAACTCTCTAAGCTCAGAAGCTCTTAATTGGAAGAATTGTGTTACAAGACACATTTGTAACACTGGTTGCAAATGGTGGGTGGCAAATGAAAGCAAATGCTCTCTATTTCAGTGGCTGGCTGTGCAGCCTGGTGTTCAAGTGTCCAGCTTAAGCTCTTAGCCAGCTGGTAGCTGGCTTTCGCTATTGTCATGCCTCACACACCACACAAGTCATCTTCTCTGCTATGCAGGTTTATTGTATGTCTTTTAATGCTGCAGAATTATTTCCAGAAGGTAGGCTCAAGCCCAGAAGCCATGTAGGAAGACATGGTATTAAGTAGAAAAAGAGTACCTCTGGCCTGGTGCTCTGCTTCTGCAGTAGTCACAATCTTCTATTAATTCAAAAGTAATACAATCACTTTTATAGAATAATCTCCTTTTCAAAATCCAGCAGTAGAATTAGCTCCACAAACTCATTCTGAAGCCCTCCCATTACTACGCTATCTATGCACATCCAAATTAAGGATGCTACAAAGTCAAAGACTGTTCCTCATACAAATGAGTTTCACAGATCTTAGCACTTCACTATGTTTAGAAAAGAACTTCCGCAAAAAATACTAAACACATAAGTTTAGGAAACAAAACCTAAAGAAAGTAATATTTTTAAGGGTTTTTCAAGTCCTCTTGTTACTGGTTTTAAGCAGTGTTTGGTATATCTTCCCTATTCTGTTCATCTCTATACATCTTTGTCTTTACAAAATTTTGCTGCATTTTAACAATACACTCTGAAATGTTTCCTGCTTTTTTAGCTTTTAGGAGGGATGGTTTCTAGACACAGGTACATAGGTATTTAGTGTGAAGCTGTGCTATTTATTTATTTATTTGAATATTTCTGTTACAATTTTTTCTCTCTTCTGAAAAGTAGTTCTTCATAAATTGCTTGCTTTTAAAAATTTCACTGTATAAAGAATACTTTCAATCAGCTATTAAAATGATTGCACAGAGCACTCACTGCTAGTTCAAAAGCTCACTAAGCCCAGCACTTGTTGCATTTTCTTCAATGTGTTTTACATTTATGTTACAACACTGCACTGCCCCTACCATCACATTATCTTTTGATCATATCTTCCAGTGTATTCAAATTTTTTTCTTTTTTGACCAATTTAAATATTGTGTCAAATAAAAAACTTCCTGCTTCACTGGTAGTCCTTTCCCATCTTCATCAGTCCTGAGATAGGATTTTAATATTTTCATGTTTCAACTGTTTGTTGCAACTCATCCTCTATTTCTCCACCTACTCACTTTTCTGAATCATTTATCTATGAGATTTTATCATAAGAGATTAAAACTCCAAATAACCTACTTTTTAACCCATTCTCTTTTGAGAAGTAGTTTTCTTCACTAATTTTGCTTGCTTGTCTTTGTATTCTAAAATATTTTGTTTAATTTTCCTGGTACTGAAAAAGGTGTGGATCTGTGTTGCCCTGCATGATTCTTCCTTCAGCTATAAGAGGAGAAAAAGCTGCTACCCTCTAATCCTCTAGCATAGTGACCAGTTTAAATCAAAGACTCTGTATTTATGTTAGAAGTTCCACTCAATCCTAAAATACTTTGGAATTCCTTCACGTAGAGTATCCCATTGCAAGTACTTTTCTTCTTTTAATAGATCTGCTTGATCCAGTACATTCCCAACTGAAATTTTAAATCCTTGACAGGCCTTAATTTTTCTTAAATGGAAACATTATTCTTAATATACTCTATCAAAAAAGACAGTTTATCATTTTCAATACTTTGATCCTCCTTAAAGTCATTATTATGCAATTTGCAGATCATCAACTCACAGTTTTCGCTTTGTTGGTTTTAATGCAGGTATTCTTTAGTAAATACAGAATCCACAGAGAATATAAAAACGAATCTCTAATTTACATCTATATTCAAATTTTTATTTTGATACAATTGTGTCACTGGTATTAGGGATTTTCTGCTTCAAAGGAAGCATTATTTATTTTTAAGTGTTTTGTGTTAAGAAATTGGAGGAAATAATTAACCCAAATATGAGTCTGGGCTTCCAAAAAAAATTTAGTCTGTGTTTTGCAATCCATAACATTCCATACATTTTTAATTTTCCAACTGCAATGAATTATGTATTCACCTAACAAAGCAAAATATCATTCTAGCAGGTTGGTCATATTTTATGTGTCCTTGGACATAGAATGGACCCACAGGTTTGTGTGGACACATCAGGGTTTTTTTTGGTCCAAAGGAGTTGCAGCAGCTCAGCTTGCAGTTGTGTTTTGGGGCAAAAGGAAGAACAACCAGTGTGAAAATTGTGAGTTATGTTCAAAACCATTGCTCACAGCAGGGAAAAAACAATTGCTGGTTTTCCAGTTCCTGGTAACTGGCCACATGTGCAGGTCACAGATCATAGTACTATGGTGTAAACCCAAAATTACTCATTCAACATGGCTTCCTTAAGTTGTTGCTGGTTTCCAAAAACCAAGTAAAATTAACGAAATTACCAGATACCAGAGTCCTGTAAACTACAGCATGACATTGAAATGCTGCCTGTAATCATGGCACACTAAAACTTTACCCAGCTGATATTCCCTATGCAAAAGTATAGAGTTAGTTTGCAGCACCAAAAAGATTCAGGAGTTCAGAAGAATCACCAAGAAAATCTCAATTTTTAAGGAGACATCATACAGAAGAATTCTGTACAGTATTTTTACTCCACATTTTGGTATTGAGGCCTTAGATACAAAGTGGCAGTTTTGCATTCTTTGCTTTTCATCTTCATTGTTTACTATCTAGAGCAAATTAGGAAAATCACTCATCATTTTCAGAGCAGGTGACAAGGGAGACTGAGAGAGGTTTATTAATATTTGTTTGTAGAGAGATGTTATTTGGATTAACTTTTATCTTCCAATTTAAATAGGATTAAAAGGATTAGCTTCAATAATGGAGGCATACAGCACATTATAAATACTTATGCTTCTTTTAATTAATAGGTTTGGATATGAACATAAGATACATCAAATTATTCCAGAAAGGTCCATAATTACATTATTTTTAAATAATAGAAAAGAAAATCATGAGTCATTAATAAGAAGATGACTTTGGAAAAAGGCAAACTCATTCAGCAAATTTAATGTTTTACAAGTCATATTATCTATTTATATGTAGAGTTAATAACATCTATTATGAAGTCTTCAACTTAGAAGCCTGTGTTTGCTGAGAAAAGTACTTTAACAGATATTTAATTACATGGTGTGAGACTCCTCTTGGCTATATCAAGAGGGAGGAAGTAATTTTTGTTTTAATGAAATGTTCTGAAGGAAAGAAACAACTTTAGTTAAATACTCCACAAGTTTCAAGCTGTAGAAAAAGCTTTTGGATTTCAGTTTGTTCTTCCTGACATACACCAGCATAAAAATGACTAAAAACTATGTTACATGTACCATATTATGCAAGATGACTGCACAATTTTTGTCTTCTTTATTCTTCGCTTCAGTTTTTTTTATAATGGAAAGAGTAATGGCATCCTGAAAACGTGCTGGAGGGAGGAACATGTTCATTTTAAACAATCTCTAAAATGCTCTTACAGCAATTTTGTTAAACAAAGCAAGTGTAAGAAGAATATAGGAACCTGAGATAAGGATGTAAGATGGACATACCCATCTGTATTTTACTTTTTGTTAAAAAATTGACATAGCTCCCCATAAAGCATGTTGAGAACAGGAGAAATAATAGAAGCTCTAGACAAACCATATTGCAGGGTGTTTGTCATTTCTAGCAGTCAGCAGTCCTTTGCCAGAGGATCTCTTTGAGATGGTAGACAACTATATTAAAGAACTTATGAGAGTAAAACCCACATAAAAAAGTGCATTTGGTTTACCATAGCAGGACTTTCCTCCACTGATTCACCACACCATCTTTCTTTGACTTTATATCAGCTTAATTATCCTAAGAGATGCTGGAATAAGAAGCCTACTGTGAGTTAAGTGGGAGCAGCAGCAATATAAATTTTTTACACCATCCAAACCATCTGTTTCAATTCTGCTCAGGCAACACCAGGAGATCAAGAGAAGGATTAGTCCATTCTTCATGTCCTCCTATCTTCTGAAATTTCAAAGTTGTCACTTAGTGTTAGCTGTGGAGGAAGTTCATGGTGTGGTGGACTGTACAGTAGTAAATGCATCAGCATCATGAGAAGATTTCGTGAAACAACCAGAACAGATGGAAAAAAATTTCAATCACTACGATTCTATGCTGGTTTTGAACCACTGAGCTAGAAAAAGAAGGAACACAGTTTCCTTAACTAGCCCCCTTTAACATCCTTTTTCCCCTTTTTTGTCTGTATTTTTATTATGAAGAATAGCTCAGTTTAAAAATGTGATGACTACAGCTGCCAATAAATAAGGAGCTGTAGGAGTTGTGAGGAGCTGGCTTACATTTTCTTTCTTCTTCCACCACTACTTCTTTCTCCACTCACGTGCTGTGCAGCTCTTCATAAGGACCTTGACAGAAAATCATAGAATGGTTTGAGTGGGAAAGGATCTTATGGGTTATCCAGTTTCAACCCCCTTGCCATGGGGAGGGACACCTTTCACTAGAACAGGTTGCTCAAAGCTCCATCCTGCCTGGCCTTGAGCATTTCCAGGGATGTGGCTGTTCTCAATCTGGCCATTGCCAGCCTGGGTGGATACCAGGGGTTGTCTCAACTCAGGTGCAGCACCCTGCACGTGGTCTTGTTAAACCTCATGAGATTCCCATGGGCACACTACTTGAGCTTTTCCAGATCAGGAGACCCAAATGCTCACATATGGCAGCAACAGCTGCTGAGGGGAACCACAGGCTTCCCCAGTCTGGGCAGAGGGCATCTGCATCCAGCTCTCACAGGCCTGCTGTATGGTGCCAACCTTGGCCCTGCCTGTGGTACTCACCTCCCATCCCAGAGTCCACCCCTGAGGCCCTGCAGCAGTTCAGTCTCTCCAAAGAGGGGCAGCAGCTCACACAAACCAGCCCGAATCTGCCCACAGACCAGCCAGCTATGGCCATTGGAAGTTATTGATATATACCAAATAACAACTTCTTGGCTGTCTCAACACATTACTCATTTCACTATTCAGCAGCTGACCTTTTACTGAGTTTTTTAAAAAATAAACCAAGTTTTAACATAAGAAAAAGGCAAACAAATTAAACTGCGTGCTCAGTTTAATCCTTTTCCTTACTTCTGGGTCATTTTGGATTCGTTGCTTTCAGTTGGATCTTGAGAAAAATTTCTTGCAAAGCAATTTATGTAGCCAACTCAGATTCTTTTTTTTGTTGTTGTTCTGTGAGATTTTAAATGGTTTAAAATTAAGATTATCCACTTTAAATTCATAAAAGTGGATTGCTGAATGTAATCAAATGCAATAGCTATTGAATGTCATGTGTGTATGCAACAGTGTGCAATTAATTTCAGTAAGAGTTCATTAGCTGTTGAGTCTTCATTTGAAGCACAGCACTCAGTAAAATGTTGTAGAAAAATTCAAGACTTTGTGGGCATGCACAGATGCTCACATGCACACACATTCATGCATTCACACATGCAGAGTGTTCATTTTGCATTTCTGGTATTTAATTGATTCTCAGATCACACTGCCATGCATTTTTGCATTAAGTAATACATACTTTTTGAAATTCATTGGATTAAGGTAAAAGAAGTTTATTTTAAAATTATAAGCAAATGGTTTTGGCATTCCCATTTGCTTTAAACATGGACTAAAAAGTGGAGAGTGTATAGGGGAAAAATTCTCTGCTGGAAAATATACCTCCTATGATTTTGCCGAGTTTTAACCCAGAGGGAATTTCTAGCCCTAAGTTATAAATTCCAGAAAATAGGGGCCTATAATAGAAACACTGACAGAACCTTAACTACAGCATTGCTAAAGGCAACACTGCAATAAAATGGAATGACCTGTGAGATAAAATGTTTAATCTTTTGAGTGAGATGTGGCCTAATAACTCAGAAGCAGAGATGGGGGAGGATTCAGGCTCTTCCTTGCAGCCTCTTATATGCCCTTTATGAAATTCACTGTCACTCTCAGCTGCTTTTCCCTTTCAGGCTGAATTTTTTTTTAGTCCATAACCAAATGGACTAGAAGGGTCATAAAGAACCAATTTATGGTCCCTAACTTTTCAGCAAAAACTATTTTTCAGAATGTAAATTAATGGCAACAGAAGCGGAAGGATCAGGAGAAACACCTTTGCACATTACACAAATAATAGAGAGAGAGAAATGGAAGGTACAGATGTGGGTTTGTGTTTCTCTACTATTTCCCAGTCGTGCCTTCCCAAGAGAGAAAATCTGCATTTGCAGCTTTCTTTATTTCAATGTAAACAGTTCTGTGAAACTTTCTTCTCAAGATCTAACTTTTGGTTTTGTGCTATTTTTATATCACAGGGAGGGCAAATAAAACCCCTGCATATTAAAAGTTTTTTGAATTACATGATTGACATAAATTTTATATGACATATTTGCCTATGCCAGTAAGTGGAACTGGGCATAATGACTTAGGAAGTCTTTCCAAATGCTATGTTTCATCAAATAAAGAAAGATGTAATCAGTAGGCCTGTAGTGAACTCTGTCTGGTCAAAAATCTGAAATTAGTTAGAATTTTGCTTATTCAAACAGTGCCCTAGGCCAGGATAATGGAATGCTGCCAACATTACAGTGGTAGATTTAGATTTAAATTTTTTTGCTGTTCTAAAAGTAGGTAAAAAAGACCTACTCTGTCTTGATTGCTTCTAATTCATGGAATGCTTCTACCTGAAGAAGCAAGGTCATATGAAGTAAATTCTTTGAAAGTTTGTGGGCAATTTTTCAGCTGTGTACATAAGGAATCATTATTATAATCATGATTCCATCCCATTAAGAACAGCTGGAATTATATATGTAATTCCTTGCATGCCACCCAGAAAATTTATCCATAGCCTCTAGTCACTTCTGTTCCCCAAACTTCCCTCAGGCTAAAATCACTATGAAGAACATCTGGGCTGTGTTCTTTGGGGATTTCTATTTTATTCTATCAATATTTTCCCTTGTTTTAACAAATGAAAATTGTAATTAGACATTCCCATATTAGGTATATAGGAACATCCATTGCAGATGATGCTCCCAGGAAAAACTGGCTTGTGAATCTCCGGTACTGGCCATTATTATAGCTGTCATTTCTGATTCAGTAGCATTTTGCACCTGTCAGTCACAGCTAAATGAGGCACTACATATTGAGGATGTTTTTGGTTGCTCTCCCAATGCTTACATGTTGCTGGATTGCACTGGCCTCCACAGGGGTGACTTACAAACTCACAAGATATTTAACTATCCAAATGCTCCCAAATATTTAAAGCAAAAAAACAACCAAACAAAACAACCAAACAAAGACAACAACAACAAAAAAATCACACACCTGTATCTGTAAATGGGGAATAGAGTGAGGCTAAAGGGGTTAAAAATTAAGATTATACTCATGATTTTGTATTACTACAAGAATAAATTTATTTTAAAAAATAACCAAGAGAATTGGAAAAATGGAGGATTCATAAGTAGTCAATAAGAGTTCCTAAATATTCAATACATGGAAGTATATTTTTAATATGTATTTGCAGGTGTATATATATATATATATATATATATATATATATATATATGCACATATATGTTAAAATAAGTTTTCTTTATCTGAGCCCCTGAGCCCCTTTACTATAACTGACCTGTAATTAACTCTGGAGATTGCTTTACTACTATTATACTCATTTCTTCTGCTACTTGGCTAGAAGGCTCTACTAGACAGAATGTCAGTGGAAGGAGCCCAATGTTTACCCTTTGCTCACTCAGAAAAACAGAATTGGGTCTTATTATACATAAGAAAAGGTAAAATTTTAGCTGTCTGAAAAGGAAATTTTTTCTAAAGGGGACAGACACATTGCAGCTGAATGTATGCTAACATTTGCCATTCCCTCAAATTTGAGTAAGATAGTTTCCAGTGTCAGAATTATGATTTAAAAAGATGTAGAAGGACCTATTTTGGTCAGTACTCTGTGTTTTCTTGCTTTGTGTACTTAAAAATAAAATAATGCCAAAAGCCAGTTCTAATTAATGTCAATGTTTTTATTTCTCAGTTATGCAGACCAGTGTGCTATTCATCTGTGAAGATCTGATTGGAAGTGATTTCTGATTTTACCTGATGCAGAGGAAAAAAATACATAATTTATTTGCTTTCAGATTACAGCTTTCAGATCATTTGTTGTTTTGCCTCATTTTCAAATTTTTAAAAAATGTACATTTTGAAATTATGATTTAAAAGGATTCTAAAATGATATTTAGAATTTTATCACAGTTGACCTTGGAACAAAATTTAATCATGTTAAAACAAGACAGTTTGCACTGATGAACATCTAATAAAAAAAAATTCACTCCTGTCTGGAATAAGATTGTTTGTTTTCAGCCAATCAATGTTGAGTTATCATACTTGAACCTCAAAGTTCACCTCCAATCTGATATGCAATCCAAATTCTCTCAAAGTGTTGCACAAGTAAGTACAACATGCATACATATTGGAAAGAGATTATCAATATTGACTTCTACATCTAGTGACATTTTATTTGATATGCATGACTCTAAAATTAATACGGAAAAATACCAAACTATGGAAATAGATCATAACCATGGCAGTCACAGCAGAAAACCTTGTAACTATATTTTGTAAAATTCTTCTGTTCAGCAAAGAGCTTGTGCAAGTGCAGCTCTATATATTCTCTACTTCAGAAAGCAGTTTTTTATTAAGATTACATGGAATCTTCTGAAATGAACAGTGTATGTGTGTTTGTATACACATATTTGTGTGCTACACAGGTTTTTGTATGAGCTTGGCATATTGCTTGTTGCAAGCTGCTGAAACATGAATAAAGACAGTAGGAAAAAGGCAATGCACATCCTGCTGGTAATCTAGGGAAGGAATTGCTGCACACTTACCTTGTGCCAAATCTCGTGGTTCACCCAGAAACTCCCAAGATAATTTCTCAGCTCCTAGATTTTCATGTTGAATTATCTTTCTTGTTTGCTAAATGAACCTGCTTCTTATTTTATTTAAACCACATGAGGTAGGTGTATTTGACTTCCTAGTAGGGAATGAAATATTTAAGTAATTTTAGTATGCACAGCCGTGAAAAGGTGAAGTATATTTTGTGAACATAATTCGGGGGTAATTTTAAATGGCATACCTTTTCTTCCAACTCCTTTCCACAGCCTGAAGCTGGAAACATGAAGTGTAGCTCATGTGCTCTTTACAATTTACTCCTGAGAAACACTGACCACAAAAGTCAGTAAACATTCATCATGAGCTTTAGGCTACTTTCCTTGGATTTGGCCTCAGGCTAAGCTGAGGGCTAGAAACATTTCATGAGGGGGTTACGGTTTTAAGAAAAATAAATATAGTGCTAGTACAGCATGGTTACTCAGCTTGGTCTCATGCTGTAAAAATTCCTTCTCCCAATAAATACACAAGATTTTATGTTATCCATCCACCACTTTAAAACTGATACTGTGGTTTTAAATCACCAATATGCTAATCAACAGAGCTGTTGTGACCTACTTACCACATATTTCTGCCAGAGCTTCCCATAACATGTCACATTGAATCCTCTCTTAGAAGTACAAACCAAATCTACTTCAACCCATTTAGCACAAAGATTCTGGGGAAGGGGAAAAAAAAAAGGGGGGGCGGGGGGGGTGGGAAGAGGAGCACAGCAAAGCAAAAAAAAGCTAGGTCAAGTTCTCTTGTTTATCCTGGGCCTCTGTGACATGAAGCCGTGTTTGCCACCATCTACTGTCATAAGTAATGACATGATTTCTCATGAAAAGGGCTACAAATCGAGAGGACAAAGCCCCTATCTAATACCATTTCCTGTATTGCAGAGCAAAGTTGGAAGATTCCTCACTAAATGGCTGGCTGCCTTAGTGCAGTTGCTGATCTCTTTCAGCTAAACAATGCTTGTAACAAAAGGGTTGATGTTTTAAAAACATCATCTTGAAATTTTTGTTTAGTAAAAAAAACCTATCTAAGGAAGGTCTCATTTACTTGAATGAAAAAAAATCAGAAAGAATGATGTGAAAATATACCCTTTTAACTTCTAGAGATTTTAATAATGTGTCCATAAAGTATTTTATTTGTTCTGGGGGGAGTATAGCATTGCTTTTTTATTTTTAAGTCTAATATATTTTGCTTTCATAATATATTTTTAATATAGGAAAATTATATGTCATACATATAATTGATCAATATTTATTTATACATTGATCAATAATTATTTTACTGTTAATATTAATTTAGACAGTCACATCAATACACTGAACTTACATCAGAAGGAAAATGAGCTAAAATAAATTATAAAGCCAAGTCTTTCATCAGATCACCCAACTGATGTTGCTGGGGATCCTCACACTGTTTTAAATCACTATCTAGGATATTAGAGATGTCTAGGATGGAATACTATTATTCTAGATGAAGTGAAAAAAGAGGTTTCTATCTGTAAGGAAGATCTCCTAGACCATTTTTACAGGACTTGTCTTTAAACCAGCTTCCCTAGACAAATTCCAGCCTAGAGAGCTACAGCCTCCTTTCCTGAGTTCTGAGTTTCCACTGCACTCATATAAGAAGTGCACAGTAGAATGTACTTAGACTCAATTTTATAGAATTGGAAATGCTGTTATTGGGTGAACACTGCAAAAGAATATCTGAAAATACTAATTACAGCTTAAAGCTCACTCTTTCTTGAAAAAGAGAACTAACTGACGCACAGTTCCTCTCCAAGTAATTTCTTGTTCTGGTCCTGATGGTCAGCCCCAATGTTGTGGGGTCAAATACAGTTTTCCACTGCAGATATATGACTTCTAAAGAAAAGAGAGTTTTACTTAGGCAGCCAAAAGCAGAACTTGTCTCTCTGTCTCAAATTGAGTGCTTTAAACTACACTGCAATAATCACAGATGCTCTGCTCTTGGCACAATGAGAAAAGCTTGATACAGATTCACAAAATAGCTCCATTAAGTAAAGACGCCATCAGTCTTTATTACCACTATTATCATAAAGCAAATTTCACCTAACACAATATCAAATTAAACCTACAAAAAGAATGAGAAGGAAGCTATGAATTAATATAAAATGACTAACAACAGAGGCCCAGGGAGTTTAAACCTTTATCAACACCAAAGCAAAGACAGGAATCAAAGATGTACAGCACCATGGTAATTTGTTCCTGTGTTGACTAGAGCAGCAAAAGTAACAGTCTATCATGTCAGCATCTGCTAGTGAGTTTAAATGCCTGTAAGCATAGTTTATAGCTGACATTTGTTCAAAGTAGCTTTTTTCAAGGAGATAGTTTAATACTTTAACTTTGCCCTCCTAACTCTATTTAATTTCACAGGTTATGTCCAACTTCATCAGACTTCTTTCCCCTCTGCTTAAAAGATAAAACAGTATGGTATATTACTTTCAAAAACTCTAGTTATTTTTAGAGTTAAATAAAATTGCTGGTTTTAGAAAGACCAGTTTTTTCACTCCAATGGTCATTATCATGAGATAATGTCCCATGTAGCCTAAAAGGATGTTCCAGGATTTTCTGAACTATGGGATATGGCTTGTCTGTCTTGCCCTATTTTCTGATAAGAAAGTACCATGCCTTATATATGTTCTGATGGGGAATGGAAGATCCTTTGCAAGTGGAGGCAACACAATATAATTTGTGAAACACTGCCTTAAAATTGTGATATTTTCAGTTGCCATTAAAGAACCTCAGTTAATGAAAGTAAGTCATTGTAAGAATACAAGTCTTCCCTCAAGACTCAGAATACTAAATAACACTTGTATTTATTTTTTTAAATTCATTTATTTAAAACAGAGAAAAGTAATTTACTTTTTTTCTTGGAAACAAAAAAATATCTCGCTTACATATTCCAATACCTTGCCTAGGGGCAAACCTCAGAAGAAAAAGAAGCCATATTCTACTCCAGTTCTTCCCAGGAATCCTACCTTTTCTTCTTCTGTATCTCTGAAAGCTGCTATAATGGTAGCATAACCAAAAGAAGCAATCTTGACTATTTTAAAATTTGTTTTCTACTTACAGCCCAAATGATGTGCTAACATCTTGGAAGTGTTAGTCTTCCATCACAGGAAACTTTCAAGAAGAGGAATAAATATAGTTTGGCCTGAACATCTCAGAATATAATCCACTGTTCTATATCAGCTCCCATTTCCAGTTACACCCTGGCTGTGTGCTAACCAAGACACAATTATTTAAACAGGTCGTATTGCTGAATTTCCACTCATGAAAAATAATGTGAAGCAAATTTTCAAGTGGTGGTAATTAATGGATGAACTTCCATAAGTGTAAATGGTGCAAAGTTTATTTATGCTAGCTGAGGCTGCAAGGACCTGAGGAATAGTACTTGCTTTGCAGAGTCCAGTAGCTGATTGGAAATTTTCTGACATGAAGTCTTTGGATAAATTCAAACAGGGGGACAGTGAAGAACATACCCGTGGGATCTATCACACATTTTATATTTTGAATGGTGCACCTAGGCATACCAAAGCTCACACACACAGGGTTCCTGAGACTGTGTATGTGATAGAGTACAATTACTCTCATGAGAAAACAGCTCTAATGATACCTAGATTGCTCAGAGTCTTACTAGACATATGGTATAAAATAATGTCTCTGAGCCTTGGGATATGATTTTAATCATTCCTACCTCCATTACTAAGAACGAACTCTGGCAATCTTCTTTTAAAGATGAACAAATATCACAGGGAATATACTACATGCCAGACAAATAGCCTTAGCTTAAAACCCTGCCAGATGAGTATGTTGCCTTTTATGGATCTGAAATGCATTTTAAATCCACAGCACCATATTACAATCTCATGAAGGTAACCATGGATTGGGACCACATAAGTAGTATTACCACTATGTCCTGTGAACACTAAAGCTGCCAAGACTGACTGAGATAGACAAGTAAAGGATTGCATAGTCTTAAAATACTATATTGAAAAGCTTTACAGTACTGTCCAAAATTCAGATCTTTAGTAGAAAGAACAATGAGATTAAAGAAAAAGATGTCAAGATATTTTCCTCAAGTAATAAATTACAAACACAAATGTCTATTTATAGAACAAAAATGCTATAGGGATGCAAATCTCGACCTTCACTTGCTTAACTGAATTTGGATATTCCAGTGGCTTATTTTCATTTCCTCTGTTTTTTGAAAATGAAAAAGGCAGATAGAAGGGCAAAGCAAAAACAACCATTATCCAAACCTTTTGAAATTATATTTTTAGTCATGTCTCTTAAGATAAACTAAACATCTTATGTGGCAGGTGTGAAAGTCTTGATCAGAGTTAGTATACCATCCTGAAATTTATGAAAAAAAGACATTTTTACATCCCATAAAAAACTCAGTCCTTATATCTGACCTTCATATTTTGCAATCAAAGAATTAACTTAATAAACTCTGATATAAATAAAGAAGCATCATCAAAGTACTATTTTACAAAGCATCAGCTGGGTCATACTTGGTATGGAGAGCAAGAATACCTTTGAAATGTTGGATTATCACAACTCTAGGACAACCCTGTTATGTAGAGCACTTTCACTACAAGCAATCTAGCCCAAGACAGTGAAAGATTCTGTCCTAAATCTGTGGCAGCCCCTTTGGCAAAGTCAACCCAGAGCTGCAGATCCTGGAAACCTGCCATCCTGGCTTTGGTTAAACCACAACACCTGCAAAACATGACAGGCAAACTCTGTAAAATCTAGATGTGATGGGATAACTTTGAGGCTACGATACATTATTAAACTAAACTCTTAACTGTTCTCTGTCTTTTAAATCAAACACCATGGCATGGTGTGTGTTTTTGAAACCAAACTTCCTCTCTTCTGCCACAATAATTTCTCATCCATTACAATGCCCATCACACTCTCTGTTCCCTGGCCGAATGTGATTCCTGAACCTTGCCCAGATCCTGACTAGGAAACTGCAGTTTTCCTGGACTAAAACCACGTCAGGGATCTTGTCTACATTTAAACAGTCTAAATGATTGCTAAATAATGTGCAAACACACGTCCCAGCCTTGTTTAATCAATATGTATGTGGAAGGTTGCAGACAGAGAGACATGGGTTTCTAAAGCCATGAGTCAGAGCTCTACAGGCCTCCATGCTTCTTGATATGGGATATCAGGAAATGTGCCAACAGGAAAGTCAAGAGTGTCTGGGTAACCTGAGTGCTAAGTGTGCCCCAAGATCTCAGACTTTTGACTCAGAACATCATGGGATAAAAAGTGATTTATAGACTACCAATCTTGCCTGTGCTGCTCACTCCAAGGGGGTCCAAGAGCCCTAGCTTGGCTGTTCTTACTTCTCACCACTTTTTGGCACCCAGCAGTAGACGTACAGATTCAGTTCACCAGTTATCAATATATTAGCTTCTACTCTTTTTTTTTTTCATCTTTTTTTTGGTCAGAAAATATTAAACCAAACCAAACAGTCCACAAACAAAACAATAAAGCATCATTTCCTTGCATATTCTGTTGGTAGCTCACTTCTTAGGACAAAATATGTTTGTTTCTCCTGATTGAAATTGAATGTGTGAAATGTTAATCATGAAAAATAAAACTTTTTCAAATGACTGATGCAAGTCTGGGAAGCTAGCAAGAACAAAGTTTTAAAGAAGGATGCTAATATTAGCCAGATGGCCACAACAAGAAATTTGGACCTGTGTCTGGGTGTGAAGAATAGCTTTATTTAAAGCCAGATCTCTTACAAAGAAAGAATGCACCTCTGTTCAGTGATGGATCTAAACTCCACATCCCCCTCAGTGGAACAGGGGGGAGAAGCAAAAGTGAAACTTCTAGTTTGAGATAACAGTTAAATAATTGAAATGAAAAAAAAAATAATAACAGTAAAGAGAGATAACATTCAAGAAAAACAACTTATCAAGTGATGCACAATGTAAATGCTCACCACCTGCTGACCAATGGCAAATGCTGATTGATTTATTACTCATTTCCATGCACCAGTGCTTGAAATAAACAACTTCCATTGAGTATAAAAATTTTCCTATGGTTTTGAAGGAGATCTCAGCTTTTGGGAAGAAGGTTGGACAGACTGCAGTTCCATGGTACCTGTCAATCAAAGGGGCTGACACCTCTATTTTAGAAACCCTTCAACATTTTCACTGTCCAATTATAACAAGGAACTGAAGCTGTTGTCTGTGAGTGATTTGTGACAAATAACTGCTGTGTTCTTTGGTTGTGACAATTGTTATTTTTAGGGCTAAAGGAAGGAAGAGAAGGCGTTGCAGTTATTTTAAGACAGATTTAGTTTAAACAGTGAAGATGTAGTTGTATATGGATAATCCGTTTGGCAGGTCTGAAAATAGCAAGGTCACATTAACCAGATTTTTTTATTAATGTACTTTAATACAAAGAGCAGAAATTCATGGACAACCCCATTCTTTGAAGAATGAAGGGGTCGTTCAAAGAATGCGTGCATACATGTGCACACACTTTTTTTTAAGATGTTCCTAGAATGGACCAGGATTGTAGCACAGCCTTGAGAAATTTGAAAAATGTGTGTTTTGTTAGTCAAGATTAATAGACTGTTTTGAGATATTTACACCAAGGTACTGTGACACTTGATGTTGAATTTTCCTCCTTTAGGGATGCTAAAAAACAGGAGGAACAGAGGTGCATTTGGTTTTTTTTAATAACGGAGCTCTTTTACTTTCATGTATCAGCCCAGTTGCAGAAATTCCTGACTATGATCTGTTACCTGCTGTACTTTGCCTTTCAAGGAAGATTTTGCAGGAAGAAATGTCAGGTGTTCTAAGAATTATACTTTTTTGATTCCTTTGTCCAGGCAAAAAAAAATTAAAACCATTACCAGATTCTGAAGTAAACAAAGATGGGAAAACCAAGCGGTCTCTCTGAAAGCAAATAATTACTATTTTTCCTCACTGTACATCATTTGCTCATCTTTGAAAGCAAATCATTCATGGAAACATTATGCAGCTTGATGACAAAATTAATTGGAGGGGTGGGTCAAGAAACTCCTATGGAATTTCAACACACCTGACTATGAGGGTGTATTGCATGCATGTGTTTGTAGCTTAAGGCAGGGAAAAATCACTCCTTCAAGTAAGAGCTGAATTTAACAGGAATTCCTATTTTGCTTTGGGATAACATCTTCCATTGATTTAATCCCTTCCTGTATGTACTTGTATCATATGAGGTAGTTGTGGGTTTCATTTTACATTCAAGTCTATAGTATGATGAATAGCTATTGTCAGCTTTACTTCACCCTGACCAGTGGTTGCACCAGTGGAGGTAGGCTAGGGTCAAGGAGATGGCCTCAAATAATCTACAATTTTCCTAACCCTATCCCTATCCCCCTTTCCTTAGGGCCTTCCTTTATTTATCTTTTTTTTTTTTTTCTTTTTCTTTTAGTGCCCCATCTATCTTGCAGCTTACTGAGGCTGGAACTCTGACTAGAAATGACAGATCACTTCATATGTCACACTTCATTGTTTGTTGGACTTCAATCACATTTCTAGCATCTTCTTTCAAAATCAGCCCAACTCTGAGGTATATGCTTCTAATTTGCATTACAGAAAAATTCTGCCTCTTTTGTTCACATGGGTATTTCCCCTTGGTTAAATGGATTATTTACAGTGTAGTGGAATCTAGCACTTCAAGCACTGACTTCATATGATTTACTACACATTAGTGTTATTACTGTATTAATAAACTTGTAAAGCCCGGCCTTGACAGTATTTGATTGAAGCTGTTTTTTTCTGGAAGTTCCTGACCAAGAAAATTACAGTTCTTCTCAGAATAAAAGTAGGGATAAATTCACTGCATATAGCTATTGACAAGAAACCAAGAATAAAAGCAGAAATATAACGTTAAGCATAGACAGGTAGGAATGGGAAGGGGAGAGAATATTAATTAAGAAACATTACTTGCTAGAGGAAGTATATACTGGGCATTTGAGACTGGAAATTCACATGGGTAAGGCTTGGACTTGTTTGGTGAGAAGGTTGGGAGGAAATGAACAAGCTATTTAGAGTGGGCTGGACAGGTACAGCGACACTGCAAAGGGCTGCAGTGGAGGAAAGCCAGAGCCCAGTGAACAGCACACTTCTTTTTATGAAGCTCAGAGTAAAATTTGCTTTCTGGGCTGCATACACACATTGCTGGCTCATATCTAATTTCTGATCCAGCGGTTTACCTAGGTCCTTCTCCGCAGGGCTGCTCTCAATCTATTCACCACCAAGCTTGCATTGAAAATGATGACTGCTACAACCCAGGTGTGGAGCTGTCACTTAGCCTTGCTGAACTTCAGGAGGTTCACACTGGCCCACTTCTCGAGCCTGTGAAGGTATATCTCTTCCCTCAAGTGTGTGTCAGTTAGGTGAGCAGTGATGCCTTGTGAGATAAAAAAGGGTTTCTTCAACTTCACACCACTAGAACTCATTAGAGATAGACCTAAAACAGACTTAGTTTAAAGACCCTACTTGCCATTGTCAGAACTGGGATTTAAAGATGTACCATAAACATAATAAGCAATTACTTGTATATAGACTGAAAAGACAATATTTTTCTATACATATGTAAACTGTGCCTATGTACTAACCAGTAAGCATCCTTGCCAAGCTCAAACAGCCTATGTAAAAATGCTAAATATTAGATGAGAAGCAAAAGGATTACTAGGACATAGAAGAAAGATAATTGGCTAAACATACCCCTGAGGCCTGCATCATAAGAATCACTATTTTATTGGATAAGTAAAATATTAGACCTTGTTCATTTTGAGCTACCTGACAAACTAGCTGCAGTTCTAGCTGATAATCACAGTCTTTAAAACTAATGGTTTTGATACAGATTCTCTCCTGCAGCCAATTGTTACAGAAATTGAAACTGTTAAGCAGCTAGTCACATTTTCTGATTCTGAGGAACTTATTTGCCGCTTTGGCCCAGACATAAGCAAAAACAGGCAAGGAGCTGCTTTAATTTATGCCACTGTCAGACTCTCACGGTCTCTCTACCACTGGAGTTCCTCTCTGCCACAACCTTTCATGCTCTGACTAGGGATTTCCCATGCAAAAATATACATATGTGCAATGCACAGATGGTTTGCATATGCGCAGTAGGCTTAACATAGCTGATTTACTGTGTATGCACGGACCATCTGTGCAGCACATGTGCAGCAGGTCTGATGTGTACTGGACACATTGGACTTACTGTGCATGTGCTACACAGTTAATCTGCACACACACAGTAGCCACAGCTCTGACTGAGTTGCCAGACATCCAGATGGCCAGAGTCCTTAAATCCCTTCCAGAGAAAAAATGAAGATGGAATAAGGATGTTTGGTTTTGTTTGGGTTTTTTCCTGGTGTATAACATAGCTTGTCCTTTATCCTCAAATGTAGGAACATATTAAAGTGGATACACCACCTCATCACATTTTAAGTTTAAAAACAGAGACAGAGAGCAATTCCCTCTGGTCATGCATGTCCAAAAACAACTATAGAAAATAAAACAGAGCTGTGATAAAGATTCTTCTCTGTAAACTTTTACAGAACAAGTAAATCCATAACAACTACACAGGCTTTTCTTAAAGAGGACTGGCAGCCACTTCAGGTTTTCTGACTACAAAAAGCTTTTCAATCTGGAAATATTTAAATTATTCAGGTTAATGCTCAGAAAACTCAGCAACCCAGATCAATCACAAGTCACAGTCTCAGGAAGAGAGTTAGTTGTCTTGGGCCTTGCCTTTTGGGTGGTTGAGATTCAGTGTCTTAAAGTGCACATGCTGTTTGCTTTCCCATCATTAAGACTGTGAACTAATAACACTGTCACTAATGTTTTTGACAAATTCCCCATCAATAACTCTTCCCTAAAACTAAGATGCACTTAAACATGAAAAACACTTATTAGACCCACCAGTATTTTGATAATTGCTAAGCACACTGGTAGTTCCAATGTATGGAGAATTTATCTATATTTACTTACTGGGGAGAAGTCTGAAAACACTCTGCATCTGTGGCTGGCATCCAGCTTCTTTTTGCATGACCTGACAATGCATGCAGGAGTCTGCTCTGTTTCTTCTGCACTCTGGGGAAAGGCCTCTCTTGCCTTCATTTGCATGCTCAGGCTGTCAAACTCCCAAAAGGGGCAGCATAGAGGTGTTCTTCCTAAACATTATCTTCAGCAGAAAATTCTGCTTACAAACACCAGGCCCAAATCACCCTCTCCAGAAAAAAACATAAATTAAGGGACCATGAAAAAATAAGACATGAAACAGAAGTCTGAGGCATTCAAATTTGTATTCATATTATGTGACCCAAAACTACAAGAACATACAGCTTTTAGATAAAAAAATCACATTGTTTTTTCTCTCATTGCATGTTTCTGCCTTGCAGACATCATCAAGGTCTGCTTGTTGTGTTCTCAAGAGGAAAACATATTAGGTGCCTTACCCATAGGCACCAAGTTGTGAGGTGCACCAAGTTCTTCTCTACTCCATTCTGAACCAGTGCCATCCACACAAACCTTCCCAGCCTAACCCTGAGCCTCTTAAGTTTGCCAGCCTGTCTCCAGGAACCCAAAGAGGACAGAATGCCTGAATGAGGCCTGATGAGTGCTGAGCAGAGGGGATCACCTTTGAACCTTCTGGGAATAAGAGAAAATAGGAGAAGACCCGTCAGAGCAAGCTCTTGTGTGGCACTGGGCAGCGCTGTGGTCCCAGGCTCCTATTCTTGCCATAGTCTTTGTAGCCACCAACATGGATGGAGCCTGGGTGGGCACCTGGGGGTTTCATCACCCATGTGGCCACATCATGGCAGAGTTCCACACCCTGGGATTCACTTACACAATCCCTGAGATGACAGGTAAACCAGGAATAATGAAGGATGGGGCAGGGGCAGAAGGGGGAGAGAACAGCTGGGGGATCAGAGCACATCTGCTGCTTCCACTTAACAAACTGTAAGTTTAACACTTACAAGTTGCAAGGAGCCAAACATTCCATCACAGACAGCTGCTCTGCAGGTACTCAGCACTACATTCACCCCTGTATCACTGTGAATGGGAAGGACTCAGCTCCAGCACTGCACATCTGTGGATGTCCCAAGATGAAGACCGGGGTCACCCTGAGTACCATTTCTCCAGCCTTTCTTGCAGGTGAGACAAGCACACCTTACTCATGAGGGCACAAAACCTGTCCAGAGCAAAATCTGTCCACTGCTGCCTCAGCACTGTTCCCATAGAGCACAGCATCACTGACCTCATCTGTGAATACAGGTACGATGAGATTTCTTTTGTAGATTCAAAAAACCAGTCATAAAATTTTCTTGCACCACAAAGGACAGAATATCCAGTCTATTAACCAAAGCTTCATTTGCCTTTGTCCCTCCCCTGCAATAGCAACTTTTAACAAATATTTTCCTGTTCTAACTTTGTGTTCTCCTGTAATCTTTCTAACTTACTTCGATCTTCATGTAAGTTTAGCTAAAATACTTCCCATTAACCACAGGCATTTCAAAATGAAGAGAAGGGCACCTGAAGCCCTGACAAGGAAGATGCCTGATCGAGGTTGGATTGAGAGGAGCCTCAGGCAATCAAAGTCCCCGCAGCTCCTCCTCAGCAGGAAAACAGGAACGGAAAACAAGGTGTAAAAGCTCGCGAATTGAGATAACGACGCGTGAAACGGATTCGGCTGGAGGAAATAAGTGTAATTTACAGTTATTTATTCAGATAGTGAGAAAATTAAACCCTAATACCACCCACCCACTGCTCCCCTTTCGCAGTCGGAGCTGCCTCCCATGGCTGCTGGCTCCTGCCCAGAGCCGCGCTCAGGAGCCCCAGGGCCCGCTCTGCCCCGGCTCCCGCCGGCTGCAGCTCCTCGGCACACCGTGTTCCAGCCTGGGCCCGCTCTGCCCCGGCTCCCGCCGGCTGCAGCTCCTCGGCACACCGTGTTCCAGCCTGGGCCCGCTCTGCCCAGGCTCCCGCCGCTGCAGCTCCTCGGCACACCGTGTTCCAGCCTGGGCCCGCTCTGCCCAGGCTCCCGCCGCTGCAGCTCCTCGGCACACCGTGTTCCAGCCTGGGCCCGCTCTGCCCAGGCTCCCGCCGCTGCAGCTCCTCGGCACACCGTGTTCCAGCCTGGGCCCGCTCTGCCCAGGCTCCCGCCGCTGCAGCTCCTCGGCACACCGTGTTCCAGCTCGGCACGGCCGCACAAGACCTACCAGGGGACGCCTGTCCGCAGAGGACGCGGCCGGCTGTGTGCCTCGGTCCCGGGAATTTGCCTTCCTCCTCCCCGCAATCTGCCACACGCAGCCTTTCCCTCATTAACCAGGGTTAACCACAGGGTTAACCAGCACCCGAACGCCGCCGACCGGAGGTTGGGGCCAGCCGCCGGTCGGTCCGTGCTGCAGCACTGCCGCATTGCCTGCGGGGCTCCGCTGGGGCTGAGCATGGGGCTGCTATGGAAATGGCTCCGACAGCCCCAGTGGGGCAGCCCCAGTTTGTCCTAACAATGACCTGCTTCTTCCCCACGCACAGCAGACACACAGCAGAACCCTTTCCAGTCCAGTGGTGCCTGAGCAAAGGGTTTTTCTCTAATGGGTTGAGTCCGACTGAAGTGCAGGGCACAGAGCTGAGAGAGGCCCCTGCCTTGGAGCACCTGAAAAAGCTGCCCACTCCAACCATTCCCACCCTGTTCCCCAGCAATCAGGGGATTTTTGTATCCTTTTGGCATCACCACTTAGCCAGAGATGAGCAACAGGCTCCCCAGGAGCACAGTAGAGTCCCATCACTGGCCACAATCAAGTTTGCGGTTGGCTAGGTGCTGGCTAGTCTCTTCCAGGCTGCCTCTCCCGCACGAGGGCTGGATGAGGTCACCTTCCAAGGTCCCTTCCTGCCTGGGCTGTTGCAGGATTCTATGGTGATTCCATTTTCAGACTGGAATAATGGTTCTTTCTCCTTAGCTCTCAGTGGTCTGGGGACTTGCCTGTGGAAATGAGCCCCTCCCTGCCTGTGGCAAGAGAGGATGCAGGGCAGATGTGTTTCTGGGCACACCTTGGGCAGATGCCACCTGTGTGCACTGAGATGGGCTTTGTCCTTGAGACCAGCATGGGCCATGGGGTGAGAGTGTGCAAGGCAGGGCTGGAAAGCTTTCACAGTGTTTTGCTCTGGTTAGGTGAAATGGTGGTGTTGGAGATATCAGCGTGGCTCACGCTGTTACCTCACTGCTCTCCCCTCACCCTCATCCTGCCATGTTTTGACTGAGGCATAGACATGAGACAGTGAAGCCAGTGGTCTACACCAACTTTACCCCACCCTGCTGCAAAGGAGGAACAGAAAAAAGATCTCTTCAGGTATCCGTCTTTAATCAACATGTGTTGCAGGTATTAAAGAACCTTTGTAGATAGAATGTCGCAGTCCAAAACTGTAAGCAGGATCCCGGGCCTTGGTTACTGACAACTGGAAGAGGAAATTGGGAAGAAAAGACGTGAAGATAATGCCTCACTCTCCAGAGTTGTCCTCAAGTTAAGGTTGTGCAGCATAACACATTGATGGGCTGACTGCCTTACCTTTCCCAGGGTGTATTCTGCTGGACCTGGAAACGCTCCCTTTCCAGGAAGTTTGGTTTTTAGTCCCATTGAGAACTTGGGAGCCCTGGTTTTGTAGACATCCAGATCCACCTTGGCAAATGCCGCAGGACCTGGCGTCTGCAAGAGAAGCAATGAGGTTGGTGGGTACAAGAGGCAGTGTGGATTCTTGCTGGGTGTCCATGAGTACTGTGCTGCTTTAGGTGGCTGGCCAGAGGAGTAGTGTGGGAGGCCTGGAGCCTTGGGAATGAGGGCTCCTTGGGAAGAGAGGTAGATTTCCCAGAGGATGAGGGGCGATTATTGCCATTAATGCCAGTGAGCTGTACTGTGCCAAAGCTGCAGGTGTGGAAAAATGGGGGGGGTTCAGGTGTCAGTGTTACTGGTAATAGCAGAGCCAGAGGCCCTGTGGCTTCTTGTGCTTTGCTGCAGGTGCAGGGAAGCGTGTGTTATGTGGGGATACGGCAGGCTCTGGGGCCCTTGTGCCCTAAGCAGAGCAGCTGCACTTCTGCTGCTGCTGTTAGAGAACAGAAGCACAGCTCACCTTTGCCACATCTTGAAAGCAGCTTTGGTATTGACTCTTCCCCTTCATAGAGTAGCATGGTTGAGCATGAGTGTATGCTGTGTTGGGTCCTAGAATCCTAGGTAAGGTGTAGGTGCCAGGACCTGGAAATGGAATAGGAAGACAGCATAGGTCAGTCCTGTGGGAAAGGGTGCAATGCCTGGGTGGAAGAGAGTCAGCGTGCCAAGCTGGCTGTGAGGAGCAGGAAGGGTATCCTGCCCCTCATGCCAATGCCTGTGGCTTTTGTTGCATGTGGTGTGCCTTGGCTGTTTGAAAGCAGAGGTGCCGGTTCTTCTGTGAGATGGGAGAAGTTGGTGCTGTGGAACGGCAAAAAGCTTGTTGAGCAGACACTGCGTCTTGCTGCCCAGGCTTTTTGCTAGGCCTGTTGAAGAAGCTGCAGATGCTCCCTGGAGGACACACAGGCTGTAAGAGTGTCTGTTTCCCCGAGTTCCATACCTGGTGTTCGGAAACCTTTTAAGTCCTTGGGTCGGGATGTCAGGCTATTCGCCGGTGCGGTATGGAAGACATGTTTGTTTGCAGGATCCGTGGTGTAGTCACCTGGGACAGAGAAGGAGACAAGAAAAGTGAAGATGGAAGCCTAACTGCAAGCCACAGAGGAGAAGTCAGGAGGAGGTGGAGGAGGTGCTCAGTCTTGCTTTTTTTCTGTCTGGAACTCTCTGAAGCCCATTCAGGGCGTGAGCAGAGGGCTCTGTGCCCCAGTGGTACAGGGCAACAGTAAGGCCTGATTGTCTGGCCTGGATGAAGGGCTGCAGAAATGCTACTCACTGGGTCCAGGGGTGGCCAAAATCTTGCTCTTGGGACGTGCTGTGACAAGTGCTGATGGAGCCACCTGCTTCCCAGTCTTGGTGATGGATGATTCAATGAAGTACCGAGGACCTGGTGAGCAGGTTGCTGTGGAGGGAGCATTGCTGCCTCGAAATGAGTATGCAGGGGCTCTGTCTTTCGTGGGATCATGAGCCATATGACCTGGGAAGAAAAGCCTGTGAAAGGGCCTGTGCCTGCTCTTAGAGTGGTGAAAGGAGGTTCCTAAGTGGAGGCAAGCGCTGTGCTGTGCTATCATGTCCCCTGATAGTTGGTTTACCTGTTGTCCCAGGGAGCCAGTACTTGGGACCTGGGGTGCTGAATTCTGCAAGGATTGGGCCCCGTCGGGGATGAGGTCTCCAGGTGCCGACCCAGGGTCCCTCCATGCTGGTGGCCAGAGAAACGAATGGAAAAACTGGAGAGCTACCAAAGGGCTTCTCTGACACAGCGCTGGTACAAAGCTTTCCTGTAGCCCAGAGCAGGAGGAAAGCAAACTAGCATCACGAGAGAAAGTGCAGAAAAGTGAAGAGCAACAAGGACTAGCAGATGGAAGAGAAGGAGGAATGGGGAGAAGCAGCAAGTTAGAAGCAAAAGATGTAGCAAAACCTCCTGCTGTGCCCTCAGGCAGCAATTGTTGGCGTAGAACGCAGCGCTGGCCTGGCTGGGGCTAGCCTCCAGCTTGTCTACACATGAATTTGCTCAGCTGGAGTGTGGTGTTGACTTGTGATGTGCAGGGAGGGACGCCAGCCCCTCGGTGACATCATAATCCATTGCTAGGTGGATCCATCATCATTGACATACATCACCAGGTGACATCCCAAAGTCACCCGGTGATTGGCAAAGCCCACTGTGATGTTGAGACCCTTAAGCTGTTGGTGCTGCAGTGCTGCCCTATTGCCTGCAGGGCTCCTCTGGGGCTGGGCATGGGCCTGCCATGGAACTGGCTCAGTCTGGTGTGGGGCAGCCCCAGTTTGTCCTCACACAGAGCTGCTTTTCTCCCCATGTTCCCAGAGACCCAGCACAGCCCATTCTAGTCCAGTGGTGCCTGAGCACAGGGCTTTTTTCACCAAACAGTGTGAAATACACTTATCCAAAACCAATTTGTTGTGACCAAGGAGACACTTCTGTATTTCAGTGCCAGGAAAAAGGGGGATTACTCCTCCAAATTTGTTCTGATTTGTAATCAAAATTCATCCATTTTATATGCTTTTTCTGCTGTGTCATTTTTACATCAATTCTTTTCCATAGTATGCATCATCTGCCCATTCTCAAGTGTAACCTTTACAATGACTGGTTTCGCTAGTTATATAACTACAATAATATTCCTACCCTAAGACTATAATTGGCCATATCTACTGAGATCTACCGATTGGAATCCTTGATAGTCAAATTAGGTTGGGAAGGGAAGGGTTTTCCAAGCACACTAACTGGTGCTCATGACAATTTCGATAGCTTCTTGAATGCGGCATATGATACCAGTCAACTTCTTGATAAGGTTTCTCTGACTGAATTCTTTAAAAACAGCACTCCTAACGTTCCTATAACATATGCTTCAGGGTTTTCTACTTGTAATCATAGTAACACTTTTGTCTTTTTTATTATTAAATTATTTTATCAGTGTATTTGTGAGAGGCTGAGTAGGCTGAAGTGCAGGCCACAGAGCTGAGAGAGGCCCCTGCCTTGGAGCACCTGAAAAAGCTGCCCACTCCAACCATTCCCACCCTGTTCCCCAGCAATCAGGGGATTTTTGTATCCTTTTGGCATCACCACTTAGCCAGAGATGAGCAACAGGCTCCCCAGGAGCACAGTAGAGTCCCATCACTGGCCACAATCAAGTTTGCGGTTGGCTAGGTGCTGGCTAGTCTCTTCCAGGCTGCCTCTCCCGCACGAGGGCTGGATGAGGTCACCTTCCAAGGTCCCTTCCTGCCTGGGCTGTTGCAGGATTCTATGGTGATTCCATTTTCAGACTGGGAATAATGGTTCTTTCTCCTTAGCTCTCAGTGGTCTGGGAACTTGCCTGTGGAAATGAGCCCCTCCCTGCCTGTGACAAGAGAGGATGCAGGGCAGATGTGTTTCTGGGCACACCTTGGGCAGATGCCACCTGTGTGCACTGAGATGGGCTTTGTCCTTGAGACCAGCATGGGCCATGGGGTGAGAGTGTGCAAGGCAGGGCTGGAAAGCTTTCACAGTGTTTTGCTCTGGTTAGGTGAAATGGTGGTGTTGGAGATATCAGCGTGGCTCACGCTGTTACCTCACTGCTCTCCCCTCACCCTCATCCTGCCATGTTTTGACTGAGGCATAGACATGAGACAGTGAAGCCAGTGGTCTACACCAACTTTACCCCACCCTGCTGCACACTTTACCCCACCCTGCTGCAAAGGAGGAACAGAAAAAAGATCTCTTCAGGTGTCCGTCTTTAATCAACATGTGTTGCAGGTATTAAAGAACCTTTGTAGATAGAATGTCGCAGTCCAAAACTGTAAGCAGGATCCCGGGCCTTGGTTACTGACAACTGGAAGAGGAAATTGGGAAGAAAAGACGTGAAGATAATGCCTCACTCTCCAGAGTTGTCCTCAAGTTAAGGTTGTGCAGCATAACACATTGATGGGCTGACTGCCTTACCTTTCCCAGGGTGTATTCTGCTGGACCTGGAAACGCTCCCTTTCCAGGAAGTTTGGTTTTTAGTCCCATTGAGAACTTGGGAGCCCTGGTTTTGTAGACATCCAGATCCACCTTGGCAAATGCCGCAGGACCTGGCGTCTGCAAGAGAAGCAATGAGGTTGGTGGGTACAAGAGGCAGTGTGGATTCTTGCTGGGTGTCCATGAGTACTGTGCTGCTTTAGGTGGCTGGCCAGAGGAGTAGTGTGGGAGGCCTGGAGCCTTGGGAATGAGGGCTCCTTGGGAAGAGAGGTAGATTTCCCAGAGGATGAGGGGCGATTATTGCCATTAATGCCAGTGAGCTGTACTGTGCCAAAGCTGCAGGTGTGGAAAAATGGGGGGGGTTCAGGTGTCAGTGTTACTGGTAATAGCAGAGCCAGAGGCCCTGTGGCTTCTTGTGCTTTGCTGCAGGTGCAGGGAAGCGTGTGTTATGTGGGGATACGGCAGGCTCTGGGGCCCTTGTGCCCTAAGCAGAGCAGCTGCACTTCTGCTGCTGCTGTTAGAGAACAGAAGCACAGCTCACCTTTGCCACATCTTGAAAGCAGCTTTGGTATTGACTCTTCCCCTTCATAGAGTAGCATGGTTGAGCATGAGTGTATGCTGTGTTGGGTCCTAGAATCCTAGGTAAGGTGTAGGTGCCAGGACCTGGAAATGGAATAGGAAGACAGCATAGGTCAGTCCTGTGGGAAAGGGTGCAATGCCTGGGTGGAAGAGAGTCAGCGTGCCAAGCTGGCTGTGAGGAGCAGGAAGGGTATCCTGCCCCTCATGCCAATGCCTGTGGCTTTTGTTGCATGTGGTGTGCCTTGGCTGTTTGAAAGCAGAGGTGCCGGTTCTTCTGTGAGATGGGAGAAGTTGGTGCTGTGGAACGGCAAAAAGCTTGTTGAGCAGACACTGCGTCTTGCTGCCCAGGCTTTTTGCTAGGCCTGTTGAAGAAGCTGCAGATGCTCCCTGGAGGACACACAGGCTGTAAGAGTGTCTGTTTCCCCGAGTTCCATACCTGGTGTTCGGAAACCTTTTAAGTCCTTGGGTCGGGATGTCAGGCTATTCGCCGGTGCGGTATGGAAGACATGTTTGTTTGCAGGATCCGTGGTGTAGTCACCTGGGACAGAGAAGGAGACAAGAAAAGTGAAGATGGAAGCCTAACTGCAAGCCACAGAGGAGAAGTCAGGAGGAGGTGGAGGAGGTGCTCAGTCTTGCTTTTTTTCTGTCTGGAACTCTCTGAAGCCCATTCAGGGCGTGAGCAGAGGGCTCTGTGCCCCAGTGGCACAGGGCAACAGTAAGGCCTGATTGTCTGGCCTGGATGAAGGGCTGCAGAAATGCTACTCACTGGGTCCAGGGGTGGCCAAAATCTTGCTCTTGGGACGTGCTGTGACAAGTGCTGATGGAGCCACCTGCTTCCCAGTCTTGGTGATGGATGATTCAATGAAGTACCGAGGACCTGGTGAGCAGGTTGCTGTGGAGGGAGCATTGCTGCCTCGAAATGAGTATGCAGGGGCTCTGTCTTTCGTGGGATCATGAGCCATATGACCTGGGAAGAAAAGCCTGTGAAAGGGCCTGTGCCTGCTCTTAGAGTGGTGAAAGGAGGTTCCTAAGTGGAGGCAAGCGCTGTGCTGTGCTATCATGTCCCCTGATAGTTGGTTTACCTGTTGTCCCAGGGAGCCAGTACTTGGGACCTGGGGTGCTGAATTCTGCAAGGATTGGGCCCCGTCGGGGATGAGGTCTCCAGGTGCCGACCCAGGGTCCCTCCATGCTGGTGGCCAGAGAAACGAATGGAAAAACTGGAGAGCTACCAAAGGGCTTCTCTGACACAGCGCTGGTACAAAGCTTTCCTGTAGCCCAGAGCAGGAGGAAAGCAAACTAGCATCACGAGAGAAAGTGCAGAAAAGTGAAGAGCAGCAAGGACTAGCAGATGGAAGAGAAGGAGGAATGGGGAGAAGCAGCAAGTTAGAAGCAAAAGATGTGGCAAAAACTCCTGCTGTGCCCTCAGGCAGCAATTGTTGTTGTAGAACGCAGCGCTGGCCTGGCTGGGGCTAGCCTCCGGCGCGTCTACACATGAATTTGCTCAGCTGGAGTGTGGTGTTGACTGGGTGATGTGCAGGGAGGGACGCCAGCCCCTCGGTGACATCATAATCCATTGCTAGGTGGATCCATCATCATTGACATACATCACCAGGTGACATCCCAAAGTCACCCAGTGATGGGCAAAGCCCACTGTGATGTTGAGACCCTTAAGCTGTTGGTGCTGCAGTGCTGCCCTATTGCCTGCAGGGCTCCTCTGGGGCTGGGCATGGGCCTGCCATGGAACTGGCTCAGTCTGGTGTGGGGCAGCCCCAGTTTGTCCTCACACAGAGCTGCTTTTCTCCCCATGTTCCCAGAGACCCAGCACAGCCCATTCTAGTCCAGTGGTGCCTGAGCACAGGGCTTTTTTCACCAAACAGTGTGAAATACACTTATCCAAAACCAATTTGTTGTGACCAAGGAGACACTTCTGTATTTCAGTGCCAGGAAAAAGGGGGATTACTCCTCCAAATTTGTTCTGATTTGTAATCAAAATTCATCCATTTTATATGCTTTTTCTGCTGTGTCATTTTTACATCAATTCTTTTCCATAGTATGCATCATCTGCCCATTCTCAAGTGTAACCTTTACAATGACTGGTTTCGCTAGTTATATAACTACAATAATATTCCTACCCTAAGACTATAATTGGCCATATCTACTGAGATCTACCGATTGGAATCCTTGATAGTCAAATTAGGTTGGGAAGGGAAGGGTTTTCCAAGCACACTAACTGGTGCTCATGACAATTTTGATAGCTTCTTGAACAAGGCATATGATACCAGTCAACTTCTTGATAAGGTTTCTCTGACTGAATTCTTTAAAAACAGCACACCTAACATTCCTATAACATATGCTTCAGGGCTTTCTACTTGTAATCATAGTAACACTTTTGTCTTTTTTATTATTAAATTATTTTATCAGTGTATTTGTGAGAGGCTGAGTAGGCTGAAGTGCAGGCCACAGAGCTGAGAGAGGCCCCTGCCTTGGAGCACCTGAAAAAGCTGCCCACTCCAACCATTCCCACCCTGTTCCCCAGCAATCAGGGGATTTTTGTATCCTTTTGGCATCACCACTTAGCCAGAGATGAGCAACAGGCTCCCCAGGAGCACAGTAGAGTCCCATCACTGGCCACAATCAAGTTTGCGGTTGGCTAGGTGCTGGCTAGTCTCTTCCAGGCTGCCTCTCCCGCACGAGGGCTGGATGAGGTCACCTTCCAAGGTCCCTTCCTGCCTGGGCTGTTGCAGGATTCTATGGTGATTCCATTTTCAGACTGGGAATAATGGTTCTTTCTCCTTAGCTCTCAGTGGTCTGGGAACTTGCCTGTGGAAATGAGCCCCTCCCTGCCTGTGACAAGAGAGGATGCAGGGCAGATGTGTTTCTGGGCACACCTTGGGCAGATGCCACCTGTGTGCACCGAGATGGGCTTTGTCCTTGAGGCCAGCATGGGCCATGGGGCGAGAGTGTGCAAGGCAGGGCTGGAAAGCTTTCACAGTGTTTTGCTCTGGTTAGGTGAAATGGTGGTGTTGGAGATATCAGCGTGGCTCACACTGTTACCTCACTGCTCTCCCCTCACCCCTATCCTGCCATGTTTTGACTGAGGCATAGACATGAGACAGTGAAGCCAGTGGTCTACATCAACTCACACTTTACCCCACCCTGCTGCAAAGGAGGAACAGAAAAAAGATCTCTTCAGGTGTCCGTCTTTAATCAACATGTGTTGCAGGTATTAAAGAACCTTTGTAGATAGAATGTCGCAGTCCAAAACTGTAAGCAGGATCCCGGGCCTTGGTTACTGACAACTGGAAGAGGAAATTGGGAAGAAAAGACGTGAAGATAATTCCTCACTCTCCAGAGTTGTCCTCAAGTTAAGGTTGTGCAGCATAACACATTGATGGGCTGACTGCCTTACCTTTCCCAGGGTGTATTCTGCTGGACCTGGAAACGCTCCCTTTCCAGGAAGTTTGGTTTTTAGTCCCATTGAGAACTTGGGAGCCCTGGTTTTGTAGACATCCAGATCCACCTTGGCAAATGCCGCAGGACCTGGCGTCTGCAAGAGAAGCAATGAGGTTGGTGGGTACAAGAGGCAGTGTGGATTCTTGCTGGGTGTCCATGAGTACTGTGCTGCTTTAGGTGGCTGGCCAGAGGAGTAGTGTGGGAGGCCTGGAGCCTTGGGAATGAGGGCTCCTTGGGAAGAGAGGTAGATTTCCCAGAGGATGAGGGGCGATTATTGCCATTAATGCCAGTGAGCTGTACTGTGCCAAAGCTGCAGGTGTGGAAAAATGGGGGGGGTTCAGGTGTCAGTGTTACTGGTAATAGCAGAGCCAGAGGCCCTGTGGCTTCTTGTGCTTTGCTGCAGGTGCAGGGAAGCGTGTGTTATGTGGGGATACGGCAGGCTCTGGGGCCCTTGTGCCCTAAGCAGAGCAGCTGCACTTCTGCTGCTGCTGTTAGAGAACAGAAGCACAGCTCACCTTTGCCACATCTTGAAAGCAGCTTTGGTATTGACTCTTCCCCTTCATAGAGTAGCATGGTTGAGCATGAGTGTATGCTGTGTTGGGTCCTAGAATCCTAGGTAAGGTGTAGGTGCCAGGACCTGGAAATGGAATAGGAAGACAGCATAGGTCAGTCCTGTGGGAAAGGGTGCAATGCCTGGGTGGAAGAGAGTCAGCGTGCCAAGCTGGCTGTGAGGAGCAGGAAGGGTATCCTGCCCCTCATGCCAATGCCTGTGGCTTTTGTTGCATGTGGTGTGCCTTGGCTGTTTGAAAGCAGAGGTGCCGGTTCTTCTGTGAGATGGGAGAAGTTGGTGCTGTGGAACGGCAAAAAGCTTGTTGAGCAGACACTGCGTCTTGCTGCCCAGGCTTTTTGCTAGGCCTGTTGAAGAAGCTGCAGATGCTCCCTGGAGGACACACAGGCTGTAAGAGTGTCTGTTTCCCCGAGTTCCATACCTGGTGTTCGGAAACCTTTTAAGTCCTTGGGTCGGGATGTCAGGCTATTCGCCGGTGCGGTATGGAAGACATGTTTGTTTGCAAGATCCGTGGTGTAGTCACCTGGGACAGAGAAGGAGACAAGAAAAGTGAAGATGGAAGCCTAACTGCAAGCCACAGAGGAGAAGTCAGGAGGAGGTGGAGGAGGTGCTCAGTCTTGCTTTTTTTCTGTCTGGAACTCTCTGAAGCCCATTCAGGGCGTGAGCAGAGGGCTCTGTGCCCCAGTGGTACAGGGCAACAGTAAGGCCTGATTGTCTGGCCTGGATGAAGGGCTGCAGAAATGCTACTCACTGGGTCCAGGGGTGGCCAAAATCTTGCTCTTGGGACGTGCTGTGACAAGTGCTGATGGAGCCACCTGCTTCCCAGTCTTGGTGATGGATGATTCAATGAAGTACCGAGGACCTGGTGAGCAGGTTGCTGTGGAGGGAGCATTGCTGCCTCGAAATGAGTATGCAGGGGCTCTGTCTTTCGTGGGATCATGAGCCATATGACCTGGGAAGAAAAGCCTGTGAAAGGGCCTGTGCCTGCTCTTAGAGTGGTGAAAGGAGGTTCCTAAGTGGAAGCAAGCGCTGTGCTGTGCTATCATGTCCCCTGATAGTTGGTTTACCTGTTGTCCCAGGGAGCCAGTACTTGGGACCTGGGGTGCTGAATTCTGCAAGGATTGGGCCCCGTCGGGGATGAGGTCTCCAGGTGCCGACCCAGGGTCCCTCCATGCTGGTGGCCAGAGAAACGAATGGAAAAACTGGAGAGCTACCAAAGGGCTTCTCTGACACAGCGCTGGTACAAAGCTTTCCTGTAGCCCAGAGCAGGAGGAAAGCAAACTAGCATCACGAGAGAAAGTGCAGAAAAGTGAAGAGCAGCAAGGACTAGCAGATGGAAGAGAAGGAGGAATGGGGAGAAGCGGCAAGTTAGAAGCAAAAGATGTAGCAAAAACTCCTGCTGTGCCCTCAGGCAGCAATTGTTGGCGTAGAACGCAGCGCTGGCCTGGCTGGGGCTAGCCTCCGGCGCGTCTACACATGAATTTGCTCAGCTGGAGTGTGGTGTTGACTGGGTGATGTGCAGGGAGGGACGCCAGCCCCTCGGTGACATCATAATCCATTGCTAGGTGGATCCATCATCATTGACATACATCACCAGGTGACATCCCAAAGTCACCCAGTGATGGGCAAAGCCCACTGTGATGTTGAGACCCTTAAGCTGTTGGTGCTGCAGTGCTGCCCTATTGCCTGCAGGGCTCCTCTGGGGCTGGGCATGGGCCTGCCATGGAACTGGCTCAGTCTGGTGTGGGGCAGCCCCAGTTTGTCCTCACACAGAGCTGCTTTTCTCCCCATGTTCCCAGAGACCCAGCACAGCCCTTTCTAGTCCAGTGGTGCCTGAGCACAGGGCTTTTTTCACCAAACAGTGTGAAATACACTTATCCAAAACCAATTTGTTGTGACCAAGGAGACACTTCTGTATTTCAGTGCCAGGAAAAAGGGGGATTACTCCTCCAAATTTGTTCTGATTTGCAAACAAAATTCATCCATTTTATATGCTTTTTCTGCTGTGTCATTTTTACATCAGTTCTTTTCCATAGTATGCATCATCTGCCCATTCTCAAGTGTAACCTTTACAATGACTGGTTTCGCTAGTTATATAACTACAATAATATTCCTACCCTAAGACTATAATTGGCCATATCTACTGAGATCTACCGATTGGAATCCTTGATAGTCAAATTAGGTTGGGAAGGGAAGGGTTTTCCAAGCACACTAACTGGTGCTCATGACAATTTCGATAGCTTCTTGAACAAGGCATATGATACCAGTCAACTTCTTGATAAGGTTTCTCTGACTGAATTCTTTAAAAACAGCACACCTAACATTCCTATAACATATGCTTCAGGGCTTTCTACTTGTAATCATAGTAACACTTTTGTCTTTTTTATTATTAAATTATTTTATCAGTGTATTTGTGAGAGGCTGAGTAGGCTGAAGTGCAGGCCACAGAGCTGAGAGAGGCCCCTGCCTTGGAGCACCTGAAAAAGCTGCCCACTCCAACCATTCCCACCCTGTTCCCCAGCAATCAGGGGATTTTTGTATCCTTTTGGCATCACCACTTAGCCAGAGAGGAGCAACAGGCTCCCCAGGAGCACAGTAGAGTCCCATCAATGGCCACAATCAAGTTTGCGGTTGGCTAGGTGCTGGCTAGTCTCTTCCAGGCTGCCTCTCCCGCATGAGGGCTGGATGAGGTCACCTTCCAAGGTCCCTTCCTGCCTGGGCTGTTGCAGGATTCTATGGTGATTCCATTTTCAGACTGGGAATAATGGTTCTTTCTCCATAGCTCTCAGTGGTCTGGGGACTTGCCTGTGGAAATGAGCCCCTCCCTGCCTGTGACAAGAGAGGATGCAGGGCAGATGTGTTTCTGGGCACACCTTGGGCAGATGCCACCTGTGTGCACTGAGATGGGCTTTGTCCTTGAGGCCAGCATGGGCCATGGGGCGAGAGTGTGCAAGGCAGGGCTGGAAAGCTTTCACAGTGTTTTGCTCTGGTTAGGTGAAATGGTGGTGTTGGAGATATCAGCGTGGCTCACGCTGTTACCTCACTGCTCTCCCCTCACCCTCATCCTGCCATGTTTTGACTGAGGCATAGACATGAGACAGTGAAGCCAGTGGTCTACACCAACTTTACCCCACCCTGCTGCACACTTTACCCCACCCTGCTGCAAAGGAGGAACAGAAAAAAGATCTCTTCAGGTGTCCATCTTTAATCAACATGTGTTGCAGGTATTAAAGAAGCTTTGTAGATAGAATGTCGCAGTCCAAAACTGTAAGCAGGATCCCGGGCCTTGATCAGTGCAACCTGGAAGGGGAAGAAAAGACGTGAAGATAGTGCCTCATTCTCTAGTTATCCTCAAGTTAAGGTTGTGCAGCATAACATAAGGGTACACAGGCTGTCTTACCTTTCCTGTGTTGTAGTCTGCAGGACCTGGAAACCGATCCTTGCCAGCCAGTTTGGTTTTTAGTCCCATTGAGAATTTGGGAGCCCTGGTTTTGTAGACATCCAGATCCACCTTGGCAAATGCCGCAGGACCTGGCGTCTGCAAGAGAAGCAATGAGGTTGGTGGGTACAAGAGGCAGTGTGGATTCTTGCTGGGTGTCCATGAGTACTGTGCTGCTTTAGGTGGCTGGCCAGAGGAGTAGTGTGGGAGGCCTGGAGCCTTGGGAATGAGGGCTCCTTGGGAAGAGAGGTAGATTTCCCAGAGGATGAGGGGAGATTATTGCCATTAATGCCAGTGAGCTGTACTGTGCCAAAGCTGCAGGTGTGGAAAAATGGGGGGGGTTCTGGTGTCAGTGTTACTGGTAATAGCAGAGCCAGAGGCCCTGTGGCTTCTTGTGCTTTGCTGCAGGTGCAGGGAAGCGTGTGTTATGTGGGGATACGGCAGGCTCTGGGGCCCTTGTGCCCTAAGCAGAGCAGCTGCACTTCTGCTGCTGCTGTTAGAGAACAGAAGCACAGCTCACCTTTGCCACATCTTGAAAGCAGCTTTGGTATTGACTCTTCCCCTTCATAGAGTAGCATGGTTGAGCATGAGTGTATGCTGTGTTGGGTCCTAGAATCCTAGGTAAGGTGTAGGTGCCAGGACCTGGAAATGGAATAGGAAGACAGCATAGGTCAGTCCTGTGGGAAAGGGTGCAGTGCCTGGGTGGAAGAGAGTCAGCGTGCCAAGCTGGCTGTGAGGAGCAGGAAGGGTATCCTGCCCCTCATGCCAATGCCTGTGGCTTTTGTTGCATGTGGTGTGCCTTGGCTCTTTCAACCCGGAGGTGCCGGTTCTTCTGTGAGATGGGAGAAGTTGGTGCTGTGGAACGGCAAAAAGCTTGTTGAGCAGACACTGCGTCTTGCTGCCCAGGCTTTTTGCTAGGCCTGTTGAAGAAGCTGCAGATGCTCCCTGGAGGGTACACAGGCTGTAAGAGTGTCTGTTTCCCCAAGTTCCATACCTGGTGTTCGGAACCTTTTAAGGTCGTTGGGCCGGAACACCATGTGATTGGACGGTGCAGTATAGAAGACGTGTTTGTTGGCAAGTTCTGTGAGGTAATCACCTGGGAGAGAAAGAGACAAGAAAAGAAGTGAAGCTGGGAACCTAACTGCAAGCCACAGAGAAGTCAGGAGGAGGTGCTCAGTCTTGCTTTTTTTCTGTCTGGAACTCTCTGAAGCCCATTCAGGGCATGAGCAGAGGGCTTTGTGCCCCAGTGGTACAGGGCAACAGTAAGGCCTGATTGTCTGGCCTGGATGAAGGGCTGCAGAAATGCTACTCACTGGGTCCAGGGGTGACCTCAATCTTGCTCTTGCTACGTCCCATCATAAGTGCTGATGGTGGCATATACTTCCCAGTCTTGGTGATGGATGGATGGATGAAGTACCGAGGACCTGGTGAGCAGCTGTCTGTGGAGGGAGCTTTGGTCCCACGAAATGAGTATGCAGGGGCTCTGTCTTTCGTGGGATCATGAGCTATATGACCTGGGAAGAAAAGCCTGTGAAAGGGCCTGTGCCTGCTCTTAGAGTGGTGAAAGGAGGTTCCTAAGTGGAAGCAAGCGCTGTGCTGTGCTATCATGTCCCCTGATAGTTGGTTTACCTGTTGTCCCAGGGAGCCAGTACTTGGGACCTGGGGTGCTGAATTCTGCAAGGATTGGGCCCCGTCGGGGATGAGGTCTCCAGGTGCCAACCCAGGGTCCTGCCATGCTGGTGGCCAGAGAAACGAATGGAAAAACTGGAGAGCTACCAAAGGGCTTCTCTGACACAGCGCTGGTACAAAGCTTTCCTGTAGCCCAGAGCAGGAGGAAAGCAAACTAGCATCACGAGAGAAAGTGTAGAAAAGTGAAGAGCAACAAGGACTAGCAGATGGAAGAGAAGGAGGAATGGGGAGAAGCAGCAAGTTAGAAGCAAAAGTTGCAGTAAGAGCTCCCTGCTGTGCCCTCAGGCAGTGATTGTTTGCCAGGCCAGCAGCAGTGGAGAAGCGCAGCGCTGGCCTGGCTGGGTGGTAGCCTCCAGTGCGTCTGCACGCAAACTTGGTCAGTTGGAGTGTGGTGTTGACTGGGTGATGTGCAGGGAGGGACGCCAGCCCCTCGGTGACATCATAATCCATTGCTAGGTGGATCCATCATCATTGACATACATCACCAGGTGACATCCCAAAGTCACCCAGTGATTGGCAAAGCCCACTGTGATGTTGAGACCCTTAAGCTGTTGGTGCTGTAGCGCTGCCCTATTGCCTGCAGGGCTCCTCTGGGGCTGGGCATGGGCCTGCCATGGAACTGGCTCAGTCTGGTGTGGGGCAGCCCCAGTTTGTCCTCACACAGAGCTGCTTTTGTCCCCATGTTCCCAGAGACCCAGCACAACCCTTTCTAGTCCAGTGGTGCCTGAGCATAGAGCATTTGTCCAATGGGTTGTGTCTGCCTGAACTGCTTGCTGTAGAGCTGGGATAGCTGACAGAGGCTTTTGCCTCAACGCGTCTTTGAGAGCTGCCTACTCTAATTCTCAACCCGCAGGGTTGAGATTCTAGGGTAGAATCCTTTTGACAACTTCTTAGCCAGAGGGGAAAAAAACAACCTCCCCAAGAACCAGAAGAATTAAACAGGCTTTGTCTCAAAGTTCTCCCTTGTCTTGCTTTGGCTTTTCCATTAACTGCTGGTCTGGCAGGAAAGGAGTGAGAAAGCAGCTGATGTGGCTTAGCTTCTGTCCAGGCTCAATAATTGAGCTTCTAATCTTATTTAACTATAATGTAAGAATGCCCTTCTTTGGGGGTGAAAAAATGTTGTGAGTTAGCTGTAACTACCACTTACTCTACCTGCAGTCATTTACAATGGGAAATCCCCTGAAATGAGCTGGGATGTTGATAGTGTCCAATGCCCAGCTTGTGCTTTGTATCTTTTGATACTTTTCCAAGGTCTCTGTGCTCTGAGCTTACTATTAGAGGGGAGGGAGAGAGCAAAGCTATCAATAATATCAGTTGTTCTGGCCTCTCCATTTGAGGGTCCCCAGTTTCTGCATCACTCCTCAGATGCTACTGATGTCTTCAAGCAGTTTTCTCTCTTTAATACCCACTTCTCCAGGTTATTTTGGGAGTTCATGGTCAACAGGATTTTCCTAAAGCAATGTTGATGCCTCAGGAACATATGAATTCCTTCAAGGTTTCCCTGGAAGGGTTGGACAAAGTTTCATTATTCTGATTTTGCCAGTAATGTGTGAATCTCAATACCTGCACTATGAGTTCTCCTGCTAGGTTTTTCCTTCCCCAGATTTCCTGACTCTTTGTCAGTAATAACAGTCATTACCCATGCTTTGTTTAGTGACCCTTAAAGCTTTTCAGTCTCCAGGTTTTTATGGTTTGAGATCCTTATGGCTTTTCTTCCATTGCTGTGCTACATGGGCTGTGGTTAATATAGCATCAGTTAGGAAATACATTCTGAAGCATATGAATTGTGATTTGAATGGAGATGCTGTGTGTGAGGTAAAACAGTGGAGTGGCAAACCAGTTTAGAAGACATAAGAATCCTTTAACACAAGCTGATTTGTGTAGTGAAGGGCACTTAAACTTCAAAGGCACACACAGATGGAATTTTCTCCCACTGGTCAAGTACTCGTGCAGTATAACCAGCAGTTTTCATAGCACTTGCAGTCTTTGATATACTAACAAAATTGTATATGAGCTCGTTCTCTTACCTTAGGTGAAGCAGATATTGAGAAGACTGGCAGGAGTTAATACATTATCAGTGTAGCTGGCTAATCACATTTCTTGTTGGATTATTTAGAAATGCCAGCATTAGTTGATGAGTTCCAGTTCTTGTGTTCTTGGTGTCATTAACCTGAATCTTCTGCATCCATTTTTTTCCTCCTGCTTTCCTCTGTGTCCTGCATCAGTGCAAAGCTATCAAATAAGTTTGGTTTAGATGATGCTTTGGATCCCTCTGACGGCTGCTCCTCCAGACTTGGGGCATAGTTTTCACTCTGGAGACTTAAAAAAAAGCCATTCCAGTAAACAGCCTTCTTGGGTGATGGTATTTTAACTGTGAAGCCTACTGATAACAGCTACAGATAAAAGATTTTCAGTGGGTTGGAGGTGTTAAAGTTGGAGCCCAATGAGAACAGCTCCCCAGAAGCATCCCACAGAAGGAGGCATTTGCCCTGGAGCATACTGATAGCAATCCCATGAACCATCCCTTGTGGAGAACATTCAAAAAATGAAGAGGACAGCCCTCAGCCCAAAGGCTGTTTCCCAGAGCTGCCATCACTAGGCTCCAGAGCCTAGAATGAATGAAAGCTAGAAATTTATTCACATAGTCTGTGAATAGCAATAGGCAATGATTTGCAAAACAGGATAATTTACTGGCATTGAAACTGGCAGTGGGCGTAACATACCTGGCACATTTTTAATATACTTAGCATATTTTATTTCAAACTTCTTAAAAGGATATGCTATAACTGATCTGTTTTTAGTGAGAGCATGGAGTAATGTTGCTGGAAGTTGTAGCCTGTATCAACACAAAAGGATGACAGAATTAAAAGAGACCTATTAAAATGATTAAACACTTCAGTAGTAATTACTGTGTATGATATATTATTTACAAATAACTGGATACCTATACATTTTCACTGCATGTTACAAGATCTTTGTACAGTGCTCTTTAGGAAGTGACACAGTTGGCTTAATTAAAAAAAATAGCATAACAGATTTTTTTACCTGTAAGTTTCAGAGATAATTTCAGCGATGTGGAGAATCCCTGCTGTACCTGCAGCTCCCGGCAGCCAAATATCGAATTGTATGAGCTGAAGTTTATGCCACACATGATGCTTTCTTTAGACAAATAAAAGGAAAAAAATGCTAAAAATGTCAGCAATTAAGTTTGATCTGGTTTCAACTTTTGATTTTGAAAGAGATGGAGGTTTAAATATCTATAAATTGAGGGCTTTCATGTCTGTGCAGTTTCCATTTTGATTCAATTAAGGACAGAATTTGAGTCTTTACCTCTCATCAGCAAGGTCATCTTAACAATTAATTAAAATGCTTAGATAAATTTGTCTGGTTTTCTTTTTTTCTGTTCTACTCCATGGTGGACATTTATCAGTAGTGCTCCAATGCCAAGAAATACTACTCAAAAGTTTAATTACATGGAAGTGGCAAGAAGTACCCACCATGAGCATTCTTTTTGTTCAGAGAACACAGACTAGAGTTATAAGATCCTGCTGTACCTCTCTTTTTAAGAAGAATGTTAAGCATTTTCATTGACATCGATTCCACTAATGTGTTTTGTGTCAACTGTGTAAATGCACTTAGAGGTCCTGAGGCTGTCTCTATAAGCCCTTCAAAACTGTAGAACTACTGCTTCAATCTAAGGACTCATATGTGGAATGCCTGCTGTATGACAGATGCTTTTTGACATCAAAATGAAAAATAAAAGAGAAACATAAGCCCCAAATCATTAATTACATTTTTTTTCCTTAGAATATTAGATGATAACTATATGTTCATAGGAGAAATTAATTTGATCTAGCAATTAAATAAATGCCATATATTTAATAAATCCAAACCAAACCTTTAAAACAAAAATTTGAGATTGCACAGGCATCAAAATCTGTGATATCACATAACTTATGGTTTATACAATCAGGAACTGGCTTGTACAGCTCTAATCCTCCAAGAGAGCTCATGGTAAATGAGGGATAACTATGAAAACCAGCATGGGATGGGAGAATGTGTTGTATAGCAGGGCTGTGTTTCTGTGTTTCTAGCCACCCTGTACAGGTGGCTAGCCCAGAGAAAGGTGGAACTCTGGCCCCTTCCTCTCAACCCTTTATTGGGTTGAACTGAGTTGCTCTCTCAGGAAAGAAATGCATGCCAAGTACAGCTTGGCTCCAGTTTACCCCAGAGCAAGGGGATAATCCAAGGACAGATTAGGAGTCCACTGTGCAGCATCTTCATCTGGGCTTCTAGCTAGTTTATACCAAGGAAACCATTACACTAATTTTACTTCAGTTAACATTTTAACTTTAATTCTTCTGTTACCTTAGTGGGAATTTTTTTTTTATTTTCATGTAAAATAGCATAGGCTTGAAATTAAGTCTGTGATAGGTAATTTGGGATTTTTTAATAATCATAGATTTATTGATGAACTTTTCAAATAAAAAGCAGAAAAAGAATAATATCTTATAAAGTAAAGAATATTATCTAAGGGAAAAAAAATTAGTTTGCAAGGAGAATATTACCTCCTATTTTTGGAATTTCTGTAAGATTCCTGTCTCGGCTGTATTTCAAGAATCTGTCTATAGGTTGCATTCCTGAGCCTATCAGCCTTACAAATCGGTTAATAAAAGTCAATCAGTGATTGTTTAACTTGCCTGCTACTGCCTGAAGCAGAATTACAAAAGCTAAATGTGTTCAAAACTCCACCAGGAGTTTCTGTCATCTTAAAACTCCAAGTGTATGACCTCATGGCAACTAAAAAATAAATATTCCACAACAGCTTGAAGAAACTTGCAGTTACTATGCATTCATGTCAACAAAATAAGAAATCATGCTTGAGGAATAGCAATGTTTTCACTTTCTGCTCTTAGAATGATTCATTTAGAAATGGAAACTAATGGCAAAAGGATGATGAATATGAAACAACTGACAAGTAGAAACTAACAAATGCAATTAATTAGAAAATAGTAATTTGATTGCTAACTGAGGAGGTTTATAAGCAACATAGAATTGCCATGTGCATTAATCAGGTTCGCTGCAGTAGCAATTAACTCTTCAATACTAAGACTCCTCACATATTCTGAATATCCTGACTGATTTACCATGAATTTCTACATAGTCCTGATTTTGAACTTTCATTAGTGTTCATTCTTCTGTATACTCAGCTAGGGTATATTTTGTTTCATGAAGATGACTTTCAAATGCACTAATTTGTTAATGCAAATTGTTTTTCTTTCATGAAGTCACACACAATTTTCGTTAAATGTAAGGAGAAACACTCTAAGTAATTGCTATAGAAACAAATCTGCAATCAGCTTTCATTAATTTTTAAGTGAATTGGGGGTGTGATTTTTATAATGAAACAGTATTATATCTTCTTAATCCATTGCTCTAATTTGTAACTTTGACCTGAGAATTAGTGAGAATATTTTACTCATGTAATGGGAATTGGAGTTAGCAAATAAAGTGATTTTTTTTAGTTCAATCAGGAATTTTAGTTCAACTATTTTAGCAATAGTATTTTCATATGCATTTTCTTTTGAAAATAATAGCACTTCTTCTCACCAACACATGTTCTAGAATCTTTAAGATTATATAAATATAGCTTTAAGATGTAAAAATTTGGAAGAAATTCTGTATCTTGGTTGCATAACCAGAAACCTATGCGCTGTTTTCCTCAAAATCCAACAAAATTAGATGCTGACCTTAAAACTACATCACATGCTGTTCCTATTTTTCAAAGCTCATGATGGATCATGGTCTTGGGTTTAAAGGACATACATGTGAGAACATCTCAGGTTTTAGAAGAGGCATGGATCTGAACTCAGAGAAATGCTGAAGAAGTCTGTGTTGCTTTTAATGAGCATGGATTATTTAAATCTATTTAAATTTAAAAAGTTAGAGTTTAATATTAGAAAAGTGAGACTTGAATACCCACACTGCTGTGAAATTCTGCAAAATGAGGAGTCAGACTTGGGCTCTCATCATCAGTTTCCCATTGACAGGCAAAGTGATTTCCAGTCAATGTAGATTTATTTATACACATGGTTTAATTTCAGAATGCATAGTTCAATGCAAAAGGAGATTGGAACATCAATCGATTTTAGTGCAGGTTTTTTTGTTTATTTGTTTTTGTTTGGTGGGTTTTTTTAATATTTGGCTTGTTATGAGTAGGATTTTTGAAAAAAATTTTTGCAGTAAGCATCTCAGTAAGCAAAGCTCATGAAGGCTATCAAGAAATAGCCTTATACTTTGGTAGAAATAGAATATTTTCATTTCATATGGCAATCAGCCTAACTCCTCTGAAGGCCTCAGAATCAGTTCTGCTAGTTTTTCTCTTTCCTCTGGTTCATTTCTCCGGAACTTCAAGGGAGTATAACCCAAATTGGTGCTACTGGTTCATTTTCCTCTCAAGCTTTTAAAGGAAAATGTTGAGATAGGTCAGGCCATGTGCAGTCTTGTTTTATACAGTTACCAGACTTGTACCATTAGAAAATGTGGTGCATTTATTTTAAAGCATCCTTTCCACTGCAGTTGTGTGGAACAATGATCTGCTGAATTTAATTCACAGATCAAAGAGGGAGGAAATTAACCAACACAGTAAATTGATTATTTCATGGGTGACATAACCAAGGCAATGATTTATCTTAATAAAGAGCAACATCCCTCTAGTCCTTAACTGAATTCCAGCCAATGCAATAATACTCAGTTGTTAATGACTTTGATGTTGATGTGGAAAAGTGAATGACTGTATAATCACTGAAATGAGACCTCATCACAGTTGGAAATGTTTAAGCCAAATCATTTTGGACTGTGAAAAGAGCCCTGAGTGGTATAGATTGGCTGGGTCCCAGATTTTCTGCCTTAACTAAACAGGCCCTGAAAACTTTATCATACTGCCATGTCTCAGGCTGGTCTGCAATTCTGACAGCCCCAGAGAATTGCAGTTTAATGTATATGTGTGGACTCACTGCAGAAAAAGAATTCAGGATGTGCAAAACGCCATGGAGGTACGTGAAACCCACCTCACGCAGGTAACGAACTCAAACTTTGACTCCCAAGCAAGTGCAACGGCCAAAACTGGCAGAGCGGGGCAACCACGACATGCTGGTGACACTGAACAGGCCACGGGCTCGGGCTGGGGCAGCTCGGGCGCTGAACCCTGGGCAGTGTGGGCGGCGGCTCCCGGCGGAGGCACGGCCCGGCACAGGGGCTGCCCGCGGGCCGCGCCGCGCTCGGGAGCGCTCCGGGCAGCGCACGGCGCTGGATCCGCCCCGGGCGGCCGGGAGCGCCTGCCACACAGCACCCGCAATAAATACCTGTCTATCAGCAGCTGTCTTTGGGAGAGGGAACAGAAGAAAGGAAACAGGAGTCGAATAGGAAAAATTGTACTGAGAGCTTATGTTTATATCCCACATCACTAAATATGGCTCAGGAGGCTGAAATGCAGCATTAGTCATTTGTAGCAGCCTTCACCTCCCCCTTTACCCTTCCCTACGAACTCTTACAATAACAAACCGGGCTAAAATTAGATCTGCTTTATAGTACATTAATTGGATCATCATTGTCTCGGCACTGATTGAAGCTCTCACATCAGTAGGAGGGATACCCTTTACATCTAGCTTCCCTGATGCTGATGCTCAGCTCTTGGATCCAAGAGGGAAGTCAGGTCATTTTTTTTCTGCTCAGGTTTCCTTCACAACCACTCAATTCCCAGAGAAGGATTCCTAGCATTGACATTACCCCGTCCATGCCTTGTTAACTTTTCTTTTTTTAAAAAAAAAGGACAGGAAGAACACTTTGCATCCTCCTAGCCTGGCTTTGCCCCATGCACACTGTGAGAAATCAAGAGGAGATGAGGGAGGAAGATGATGGCAATTTACAAAGTATGCAAGTCCAGCTTTTCTAACCTCAGCAGAGATGCAGAGGCAGCTGCAGGTAGGTTTGGAGGAATTTCAAGAACTCACCCTATTTGAATACCACACAGCCTCCAGGCTCCAGAAACATGATACTCTGATGCTGATCATTTAAGGGAAAAAAGGGCTAAGGATTATTAAACCGCTCATCCAGGCCTGCAGCTGGGGGTGACTCAGAGTGCAGAGTTGGAAAAATGCCCATGTGGCAAGATTAGAAACTCATTTGTGTAGTTTATGTGGCCTTGCCAGGAGCCTCCGTTTTTTCCAAACCTTCAGTTTATTAACTTTAAAAGCACTCCTTTCCTGTTGGGGAGCTGGCATGGCTGCAGCCCGGCAGCTCTTTCTCCTTTTGCATTAACAACACTTAAAGGCTTTCTTTCCTTTTCAAAATCGACTGTGTGAGATCATCTGGAATTTTCAAATGTGCTCACTCTTTCTTTTCATTTCTTTCTTTGTCCCAGGGTTCAATTTAAATCCAAGTGCTTTTAAACTAACTGTATTCATCCAGCCAGCACTTTCAGGAGTATATGTTATGAAAGCAGGAAAAGAAAAGGCCTTCTTGTCATCAAAACCATAATAATTATGTGTCAAATGTAATTACTGCTCTGTGGGTAATACATCTAATACTCGGTGACAGAGTAAGCAGCCTGCAGAAGTAGAAAGTAACTGGTGGCAGGATCAAATTTGATATAAAATTAACCATCACGCTTAAATACTCTGTCTCATAAAGTTCTAACAAAAATGCAAAGGCAAGAAAAAAAGGGTTTTTTCTTCATCTAAAATTGTTAATGTGCAAAAGCTCAGTTCTCTCCACCTCCATACAATGAATCACAGCTCTTTTAAAATAAGAAACACTGCTATAAATGTGTACATTACAAGGATCACACTCTTGTGAAGGAGCTCATCTAACAGGAAGGAATTAAGTGTGGGAGTTCTCTGCTCTTAACCCATTATGTTTCCTCATTATTACCTTCACACTGCACGCTTGATTCACTCCCTAAGAAACAGGCTTTCCACATTTCCCTACCTTCTTTAAAATACACCAACTAATGAGCAGCTGGTGAAACTGACATGTGCCTGTGAATTTGAAGACTACTGAAATGTGTAGTCATATTCTGAAGGAGCAAAAAAGTGCTATGTCAGGAAACAGTATTCTAAATATGACAGCATGTGTGAGAAACTTGTCCAGTTTAAAAAATACATGTCCTCTCCTCCCAACACTCTTCTAAGTAGACTTAAGAAAATCTAATGTATTCAAAAAACACTTCAAAACGTAATGATTTGCTAATGTGAGTCTAGATCCTGAAAATAATCTTCAATAACTGTGTTTAGCAGTTATATTATGAGTAAAATTAATTAATCTAATTGTTACCTAAAGGCATAAGTTTTTTGTAGGATTGGTGTTTTTGATTGGAGCTAACATTATATATGCATGTTTCTTTACTAATTTGTGTAGGACTACATAATAGTAAAGTTAAGAAAAATAAGAATACATGAAGTGGCTCTACATTCTAGTCCTCAGTTTTACATGCTCCCGCATGATAATCAGAAAAACAGGATTTCTCTACATTTTCATTTCAGCTTTATTAACATGCTTTGATTTTCTTTACATTTGCTTTGTCTTTCTATTTCAGGAGTATTATGTTTCCTAACAGGAGTACTTAATGAAATAATAATAACATTAGAGATCTTTGAAAAGTTTTCAACATGTCTTTACATCAGAATTAATTTTTTCAATCTAAAGTTTCTTCAAAATTTGGTAACTTGAAATATTCATCAAGTAACTATTAATGGTTCATTATATAATGAAAATCCATGCATATAATTTATTACATTGGAAGCCTGATTATAGAGATCACAGTCATCCAATTAAACAACAGTGTTTAGACACAGAAGTAAATCATGTTTTTAAAAATGCAGCACTTAAAAAGGTACTCCCAAAGAAGGAACTGACCAATATTTGGTGATTTTTACATTGCAGACTTGGGGAAAAGAAACCCTGGATAATGCTTTTAAAGATTCAGTATGAGATATTTATTCTTTTCTCTCTGGGCCTATTCACCTTTTTCCACATATCAGAAACAAAACCCAGAGGGGTTTTTTTCTGGTTTGTGAACACTCCAAATGTTCTAGTAAAAACTATTTTTTAAGTTAAACCCAAAGTTTTTCTCCAATATTAGTTGTGAAAAAATAAAGGTGTCTCAGGAACTTGTTTTTGCCTACTCAACAGGCATGTTCAAATACTACTCTGCTTTGTAACAAGACTTTAGAACACATTTCACTGACCACCAGACTATATGCATGCAGACATACTTAGCAGAATTTCCTATCTGTCTCAGTGCAAGAGTGTTTGTAAAAGTTATTAGTATTACCTAGAACAGGTGGAATATAGGAAAGTATTTCCACAAATTAGCCTCAGTGTTCTCATGTGTTTATTTCCTGAAAAGATCTCACAAACCTGTCTCCTATAAATGGCTAATTGGCAGCAATTTTAATTTATGGAAAGCAGGCACTAGAAGAGCTCCACATTCAAGTTAGCAAGAGAAACTGATTGTACCATAATGAAAGAGCAGTAGTGATTAACAAGGATTATTTCTTTAAAAACAAAATGCATCCTAATGGATGAAATATTTGGTGTTTGCCTGGTACACATACCTTAGGTCTTATCCAGGGTGCTTCCTTTAAATTTCAGTAGTAATCCCAGTTCCACTGGATGCCCTGTGAAATACAAGCAGCGCTGTCTATACATATAATTATCAGCACTTGAGGAACACAGGCCCAAAAGCATTCTCTGGCTTTCTTTTGATAAATAAGATTGATGAAAAGAATGGCTCAGAACTGCCAGTTTTGGTTATGGTTTCTGAGGAATTAAGTCAACATGAAAGAAATAATGTTTTCAAACAGTATTGTTCTCTTTAGAATGATCCCCCAATTTATTGAACTGTACTCATTGGGTCCCAGGTTCAAATGCTGCTTCTGCTCATCAGTCACCACTTGTTGCTTGACCTAAACAACACATCTGTAATTTTCAACTTGAGTAGAATTAGCTCCCAAAAGAAAAAAAAGTTTCATACAATTCTGACTGACTTCTAAATTGGAAACACCTGTTAAGAGTTGTATCTTTTTCCTGACATAAATTAGTGACGAGGAGCTCATATAAGAGCTGCAGACAGAAAAATAAAATAGTACCATAAGTATTTCAAGTACAAGAAAAAGGATTGCTTCAACTGGGTAGGTATAAGAGAAAAGAATATGTGACCCCAACCTGCTGACTTCCTATAATACCAAAATAGATGCTTGATACCTCTGTTGTGTTAACCAGAAAATGACTGCCTGCAGCAAGATCAAATGTCTCATTAGCACTTATAATCGCTTCCATAAGATGAAAACAGATGAAAGAAGAAAGGATGAAATTCAAACAGTAGATTAAAAAAATGGATCCCTTTTGTTCTGTGGTGTGCCTTCTCTCTCAGATGGGCCTCCCTCATAATTAGCCTGAGTTCAGCAAAGTCATTATAAATGGAGTTCCAGAAAACCTGATCCCACTTTTCACACTGTTCATAAATACAGTGGATAGTTCTTTGTATAACCACCAGTAATTACAATAAAGCATAACATATCTTCCAGAACCAAATTTTAATATTACTGCCCTCCAAACTGATGACAGCATGTTCTCTCACTTCCATTTCTCTATGTTTTCAATGTGATAAAAAAATCTGCCTTAGAAAAGTAATGTTCTTCCAGAATTCTAGAAATCCACCTTGATTCCATCTTATCAGGGAAGTTATTACTTAATTTATTGTAATCTATGGGCTGTGATAGCCTATGAGATTGCAGTTGATGATGCATGAAGAATAATATTGATTCATATTACAGTTGCATAAATTTGATACGTGGCTAGACCTACCCACACACTGAATACATGAAGTAAGGGATAGCTACATGCAGTTGCTTGGCTACATTTAATGACTTCTGACATGTGTTCAGGAGCAGAATGCTAATAAGAATTTGTTTTTAAGAAGTGATGCTAAAGAGATGGAGGCTACTGCAGTCACTCTGCATAGTGCAACATGGTAAGGACCACCAGATTTCATCTTCCAGAAAAGATGACTGACAGACCAAAGCTTATGCCAGGTGATGCTGGGTGATGTTATTTTTCCATGCTTGTATTTCTCTTAACGGTAACATCCAATATTTAGTGGGGAAGCCAATTCTGTGACATTACTTACCAGAAAATAAAGTGCTCAGAACAGTGTGCTGTTATGAGAGAAAGTAGTTGTAAGAATCCACAATTTCTTCCCATTTAATTTGTTATGGTTTAGTAAAACACAATATATTTAGATGAGTGTAGGTACTGTTTTACTTTGTTGGTGCTTAGATTGCTGGTATTAGTTTCTATCCACAAACATAATAATTCAAATCTACTGACTTGACAATGTGAAAGTACTGTACTACTTGACAATGTGAAAGTACTGTGTATTTGGACCTAAGTGCATTAAGACCAAGAAAGACCAGAAACAGTTTGAATATTAGCATTTCCTTATAATTTTCCTGTCTTCCACTTAAAAAAAAGTCCTCAAATATCTCTGATAGGAGGATCACAAAAAAGAAGGTCTAGCAAAATCAAAATAATTTGCGTTTAAGGATAAGGCAACATGTATGAAAAAGATGGATACCTTGATTCACATGATTTCCTTGGTGATGGAGGTATTTACCTCCAGGTTCTCTAAGTCAGTATTGTTATGAATGATTTATGTACAAAATGAACTTTCAATGGGACTGCAAAGGACCTTACAGACCTTATTTATTATATACAGTGGGTAGATACTAACTTTTTGTTTCGTATTATGAACTGACCATAAGTGGATATCATCACAGGAAAGTTTGGTTTTGTCAGAGTTTTAAGAAATGACTTGTAAATTATAAAAGTCTGAGAGTGTTCTCAGTGAAGAAAAGGTTTCTGTCATATTTACATGGCCACATTTATTTTGGTGACACCAGGCAAGAACTGTCTTCTGAAGTGGACCAAAATGAAAAGTTAATGATATGTAGGATATCTTGTGGTAGTGTGAAAGTGTGTGTGTGAAAGTGACAGCATTTACTTCACTGGATACTCAATGTAAACCCAAAAATTACATATAATCTTAACTGGTCAGTATCATTTATCAGCAGCTGTGAAAAATCCCACACATTGATGAAAATGCTGCAGAAAATGCACAACAAGTTCTGTAAAAGGTTGATGTTTTGCTGTTTCCCACTTGGATTTATTGCTTCTGATTGAAGGGTGAATGTAATTCATGCTCTCCACAATGGGAAATTTTACTTTTGGTGTACTATGTTCTTCATGCTCACTTAGAAATTTCTTCCATACAAGCGATGCACTTACAGCAACTGCAAAGTCAGGCTGGAACTGCAGTGACCAGGGCTAAATTTAAGTGACAAAACTGTTGCCTCTGTTTTCCACAAAGAAGGAAATGTTGATTTTAAAAGTAATCTTCAGTTTATATCTCCCCATCTCTCACCAATATATGAATTTTCTGAAGTCTCCTTCTTTCCCTGTGCAATTCTGTAGAATTTCTTCTATCCACTTTCCTCCCATATATATAACATATATGTCTTTAATATTGAATTTGCTGTACTTATAAAACAAAGTGGAATTAAAAAATACATGCTGATTATCAAATTATTTTTCTTTTGCAATTGTCATAAAGTTTTTACTACCTCCATTTCCTGCCTTTAAAATCTTCTTCTTGATGAGAAATTGTATATGTATAATAACTAAATCAAGACAGAGATGACTATAAGGCATTAAGTATGTATCAGTTTTGCCCCTTAGTTCCACCATCTGCTGTGATACACACAGTGCACTTCCAAAAGAAAAATATTTTCTACTTTAAACTCATTATAGAACTGACAAACTTAGATAGGAAAATCATAATTCTCTACATTGTCGCTTTTGCTATTTCAACATTTACTATCAGCTGCTACTTAAATTCAGCTCATTACAAAGAGCTCAATCTTCTGCACAAAAATACACATCAGCATTCAAGCAATTTGGTTTGAAGTAAGGAGCACAAAGGACTACCAAGATATACCTTGGGTTGTAAAACCAGGGTTATCAGGTTCATAGGAAATCTGAAGTCAATTACACTTCTTAGAACGTTCTGCATCTTTCTTCAAATGCAGAAAATTAATGCAATTTCTTAAATCATGAAAATGTGTTTAATCTACAAAAGTAATAGAGATCCACAGCCGGTATGTGAGAAAAAAATTACATTTTCCCAAAAAGAACCTATGGTCTCATTTTTATGGAGACAACACCTTAACAGAACTAACAAGAAAAAAAAAAGACACTGATAAGTATGATAAAATATTACTGCCATACTCTATTTTGGTATAACAGCAATATATTACATGCACATAAAGCTAACTTAACCAGGAAGGCACATTTTCCAGACGTTCAGGAAAACAAATTCAGTTTTATAAATAGTACAATCATGAAGTCATTCAAAACAATGGACCTTTCTCTCAACTATAAAAAGCTTCTAGATATGTTTTCTAATGTATCTTTATACAATCAGGTTAAAAATGGAAAAGGAAAAATAATTTTTATTAAATGTATGCTATTCATGCTGCTTCTTTTACCTTTACAGATGTACTATATGCATAGGAAGATAAATTATAGTATTATGTGCATCATAGAGATGCACAGTGACCAAAAATGAATTATTATTAACATTTATTATATACTTTGATGAAAGCATTGGTATGACTTTTTGCATGGTGACATTCTGTGCTCTGTCTGGAATTCACCCCTCTCAAACCTTAGGAAATGCTGAAAAACATGTGGTTACTTGTCATCAAGTTTATATAACCTTGCCCTGCATGAGAACTGCAACTGCCCCCTCCAAAATAAAACAAAATAAGGAAGGGATACAGGGGTTCCCCTCCCCCTCTGCCAAATGAATACGTTTCTGTGTCCTGTCCTGGCTCCAAGAGAAGGAAGTTGGGTTCAGTTGTCAGAGTGCCAACGCTGTGGGCTCAGGAGAATAGAGCTCCCTTGCCTGTTCTTGCACTGATGTCCTGTGTGAACCTGGGTAGCTCACAGTTCCCTCCCTGCCCCTGGAAAACGAGAATAGCACTGTCCTAAAGCCAGCTGGGGCACTGAGAAATAAATACGAGGCTGCAAAATATCCAGATTGTGTGAGGGGTGGGAGCACAGGCACAGCAATAAAATTATTTCTGTTCTTCAGTTGGCTCACAGAAGTATTGCTGCACAACATACTTGGAATATACAAATACACTTTCTCTTTCGAATTATGCAGCACAGATAAAGATGTCTGATTCTAACCATTTCAACGTTTTTCTTTTCAGAAAACTGAGAATAACAAAGTCTGGGAGCTTGGCATTTTGACATCACCACCTAACATTACCCATCCATTTAACCATTATTATTAGCCTATAATAAATGTTACCTCTCTTATTACTGGAATAGCCACAGATGCTACTATTTTAGAGTATCCTAAACCTAAATATTTTTTGATCTAGGCATTTGAGATATTTTTAAAATGTATAAGGGAATAGGGAGGGTAGTGGTACTGCTTGTACATAACATATACTTGATGGTATGTGTGTTGTACAGTTCCAAGCAGAACTGCTCTACTGAACTCAGTGATCCACCTTCTGTTTTTGTGATTCTGACTTTCCTTCCACATATTCTTATTTCAATTTATTAAAAAAATTAATACCTGATTTATTTAACTGAAACATATTCCTTTAATTAAACTTGGAAATACTGTTGAGAGTGGAAATACTCTTGAGAAGAGTACTAACTGTATTTCTTTTATTAGCTTATTTATTTTTATGGGAACTTGCAAAAAGAACAAAAAAGCTACCTAACAACCATTTGAAATGAAATCACTTAGTCTTCATGGAAAAGTGTTTTCCTGTAAATATTTGATTCTCCATTTACCCACCACATGTCCAGTAAAAACAAGGGATGGAAAGTGGCCATTTCAGTGACCTTGTGTCCCTCCCTTAGAGGAAGACAGCTGACAGGTAGATATATGAACAGTTTGTTATTGCAGATTCCAGATCTTGTGATTATCTCTGACTCAACTTCTGGGGTTTTATCTGGAATTCCTGTGGCAGGTCAACTTGTGTACTACTCCTTGTCTTTACCTTGTAGCGACCTTAGGTTAAAAATACACCTTACAATAATACATAACAGTTTCCAAAGTTACTGTTTGAGTTGAAATAATGATGGCAAGCTCCAGACTTAGAATGATCCAAAAGATATGTCTCAAAATGTAGACTCCAGTTTATCTATCTGTGAAGATGTTATCATTATGAGTTTATCTATACTTTTTTGGTTTAGTTTTCAGCTTTACTTGATGCAATAGATACAGTACATAATTGCCATTCATTTTCTTAATGAATAAACCATATCAATTTTATCATCTTTCAGCATATTATGTGATACTGCCAGATGGCATATTTTTAAAATATCTTGTTAGAATTGCTTGGGACTTATTTGATGAGGAAAGATAAGTATTTACATCTAAATCTCTTTCATATGTTTAAAATATATGTCTATATTTATTCATTGTAAAATAAGAAAAAAAATAACTTATGAATCAGTGTCACTAAAGTTTATAAAGTAAACTAAGTTCCTCTGGTGAATATTTTGAAGAGTGGCACACATTGGCAAATTTTGTCAAAATCTTTTTGCTCTTTCATCCAATATCAGGGTATATTTCCTTGCCTCCCCCATATAAATTTCAAATTCTACTATGTCATGTCCTTTGCTAATATTTTTTGCTACATTAGGCCTCTTCAAAAACTTTATTATTTTCCTCATCAACAGCCAAAAAAAAAAAAAAAAAGTGAACTTTTAATCTTTGAGGGCTATGGATTTCTCATTTTTGAATACATCCTAGTAACCTAGGATAAGGTCATCTCTAGCCTTTCTTACAGCAAAAAAATAAATGCTTTTTATCCCTCTTTCCCATTACTCACTTCTTCCTGTAGACAGCATAGATGTTCTCGCAGAGATTTGCTGACATTTTCCTTCCTTCTTATTAATCTCTATCTTCTGAGCCCTTGCTATAGCACACCTATCATTCTCAGGGTAGCGTTGCAGGATTTCTCCAATTTCCTGTGGGAATATCTTTCTAGCAAGACGCAGAAGCCAGGAGAGAATTGTGACAATGCGCTATAAAGTGAACAATGCACATGTTATTGGAGGACTAAGGGAAGAACAGGGGTTCTGAACAGGACAAGGGTTCTGCTATTTTTGCTCATGTCTCAACACAAGATTAGCCTCTCCTGCACGTAAACACAGGAAAACAGAACATCTTCTCCTTCAAACTTGGACTTCAAAATGCAAGTTAGAGCAGAAACCTAAATTTGGGTGGTTTTCCATGACTCACTCCTATCCCTGTGCTATGATTTATTGTTTCTCAGTAGTATTGGCTCACTGGGATTTCCTCAAAGGTGCACAAGTACCAAGAAATACAGCAAAATGAATGGATCTGAAAAACAAGATATAGAATTTCATTACAGATTGAATTTATAACACAGAAATATATATTTTTTAATTTTTTACAGTTACAGTGGTACAATCACTACAAGGTACAACCTTTCTAACCAGGCTTGGATAAAAGAAACAAGAAGGAAATACATAAGGGGTCTTTGCTTTGACAAAGGCACGTGGAGGTATCTGTTGAGTAGATCTCTACTGTTTTAGATACTCTGCAGTTTCAAGCTTGCCTCCAGCCACCACTCCAGAAGTAGTCAATATTCCCATATGTCTTGCAGCACATGTTCTGTCTCCACATGAATATCCCAGGTACCTCAGAATATTTGCGATGACACCAGATGTTTGACTTGGACACTGGGGACCACCCTTCACACCTGCATGCTGGGAGCCTAATAGATAGATACACTACAAGCCCCTCTTACTGTGCAGGCAATGTACACCCAACTTCAATTCAGTGTTTTCATGCTCCTCTCTTGGCTTTTGATGAAGACACTGTCAGAGGACAAAAGAATAATTCCCTCTCTGCAAAGCTTTAGACCAATACCCTTTATCTTCTCAGGTTAGGAACATGATGATGAGAAGATGAAATGCACGTTAAAGCAGCAATGCTTTGCAAATGGATATGGAGAAGGTGAGATCCATGCTCCTTAAACCAGCACTTCCCTTCATTGCTTCCTGTTTTCTCAGCTGCCAAAGAGGACTTATTTTTTAACTCCTCCCCGTTTTCCATATGCCTGTGCATTACGCTATCTATAGGGCAACAAATTTGAAGTGCATACAAAGAATTAACATATTTAATTCTTAGAAAATATTAATGTAACAATTCTTTGTTTGATTTAGAAAAGTGCTTATAGCCAAAGTGGCTATATAATATATGGTGGCTATAATTGTACCAGTTGTTATAATTATACCAATTACTAGCTCTTTCCCAGAAAAAGTAACATTAAGTTATAATCCCAACTGTTTAGAGAAAACACGTTGCTAGATGACCTGGGAAGCTCACTGTTGTGAATGTGGCTCTAAAATTTATTTTTTTTTACACCATACATCACTGGAGAAGTTAAAGTGCTGTAATGTCGTGGATGTTGACATAAGTGGAATAAAGAAAAATTAGCCTATGAAACAAATTATCTGGTATTTAATGGTGAATGATGGAAGGTTAAGGATGTTAAGATCATAGCTGATAATGGAAATCTGGAAAACAAAAGAAGTAGCCTATGAGCTATGACTTTTAGGCATATAGGAAAATAAATCCCTAACTTGAAAGGTTTAATCCCTAACCCCTTTACATTTTGCAAGGGAAGGTGCTTAGAGTTGGACATTTTGTATCTCCACTCAATGGGCCAACATGCTGGCATACAGTGGCTGAATCAGAAATATGGATTCACTGTCTAACCAAAATATACTGCTCAACGTAAGGATCCTTGGTACTGCTCATGTTACCAATTTCTTTTAAGCTTATTTATTACATCTGTGGAAACACTAGCCTATTGTGTCAATAATATTTGTCTAATGATGGAAGGAAAAAATAGAACAATTATCAGGAAAATAAACATTTACAAAACAACTGGCTACGGGGAAGGAAATAAAACATCATGTAAATAATGATTACATAATATCTTCCATTTGACAGTCTGAGTTACGGCTCTTCCTTCACTTATATTAAAATATTCTCTCCAGTTTTGTTCCTTCATACAAAATATCCTAACAGTCTGTTTTTGGAAGAAATAATTCAGCTTACATGGTAACTGCCAGTTTCTTCTAAAAGTGTCTATAATGCACATATTTGCATAACACTACATGTTTTCAGGTGCAAAACATTATGGCTTCTGAATCAAAACACCACCTAACAAATGCTTAAGACCATCCTTACCCAAGAAATATCTTCACTGAGATTGAAATAAAAGCAAAAGGGGATGATTTTATAAATTGAAGCCTGACACACACACATTTTAAAAAACAATCTCTAACAAATAAAAGTGCATCTAAAAATTAGGACATTTTCTTATTTACATAACCTGTACTGTCATAATTTCAAAATGCCTCAGTGAATTGAGGACCCTGTTGCTACAGATAATATGCAGATGAAGTAGGAAGCAGACGTATCTCATGTCTGCTTAAGCAAAGCAGGCTGTAAAGAAATATACAGAAATTGCTGCATGGAAGCATTAAGTACCTTAACAGCATGACAGTGAAAGAGTAGCCTGAACTGGTAAGTTACATGATGAGAATACTGAAGTTTGAAGTCCTCAGACCTAGCTAGATATCTGCTTTTGCTGTCCATTCAATAATTTTCTCTGCTTTTATCTGTTCTGCTTATACAGCACACACCAACATGGACCATTCTGGTCAACAGAAAAATGAAATATTTTTCTGGAAAAAAAAAAAGTACAAGTAAAATAAACGTTTCTCCAAAGGATGTGGTTTTTATGGTTGTATCTGTTCCTTCAGAGTCACCATTAAGGTTATAAAATTGTCAACTCACTTTTGTCAAGTTTTGCAAATGAAAGATTAACAGTGTGAGTGCCCAGGCTCTTTTACAGAGAGTTTTCTCTGTATTATTGACACAACTGGGTAAAAGACTAATGATTCGAAGGTACTAAACACCTGCTTCTGGAAAACAAGCTTATTCAAGACAAGGCAAGATCTGACATCTTTCAAATAATTTCTTAAATCTTATTGAAGCTACATCTCTAACACAAATCACAAAACAGAAGTTAAAAATTCTTATTGTATAAGAACAAGAGATGCTTAACAAAGTCACATGAAACCTACTTTTCACATGCTAAATTTAACTACATGCAGAAAATCTGGAGTGGTTCCTCTCCAGGGACACAATGTGTTTTATGCTAATTTATTAATCACTCTTCTTTTGCTAACATCATCCCTAGGACATTATAACCCCCATATTCTTAAACAGGTGAGGGAGACTAACTGCACAATGTACGTGGTAGCTAACAAAATAATTCATGAATTGCCTAAGAAAAAACAGACTTAAGTAGAGGGTATGCAACAGAGAAAGACAGTTGACAAAATATGGATTTTTCAAGCACCCATTAATCAAATAAATGCAAATATTTGGTTAGAAAATTGTCTTTCACGGATCGAAAAGAGTGAGAACTATTGTCAAGCAACACAAGATGAGCATTTGGCTTGATATTAAAATAGTCAGTGTAGTCTTTATTTATATTCAGGGCATCTTCCTTTATCGGGAATCCCATTCCAGCTTCTAGGACCATCCAAAGAGGCAGGTGCAGTGCAGTGCAAAGGAAATAGGATTAAATAGGAATGGTTCAGTCTGCTCCTTGCTATCTTAGCTGGTATTTGGTGTGCCATTACCTTATGCTAGGAAAAACAAATCAAAGCAGCACATTTTGCCAGCAGATGATTTCATAGTTAAAGGAATAGCTAACAGTTGTAAGATGTATGTCAGCTCTGCTTGCTCATACTGCAGATGTATCCATACTTTCAGCCATATTATGTTCTCTCTTTTTTTTTTTTTTTTGCACTGTAATTGGTATAGATGTCCCAATGGTCAGGATTCCCTGTGCCAGCAAATTCTAAAAGATATTCTTAAAATAAATACACGATGAATGACAAGTGGCAATAGAAATCCATATGCTACCCAGAGGATAATGTAGCAGTGTTTCCTCAGCACCGTCCATGCTCCGTTATGGCAGAGATTAGATGGAACTAGAATTTAATCTGCCTGGCAGCAATCACAAATGAGGGATTCATCAAAAATTTGGCTGTTCAAAACACAGAATTATGCTTACACATGTGTGTATACTCAGTGGAAAAAAAGAATTTACAGTATGTAATATATATGCTTTAAAAATTAGTCATTCATTAAAATGTATTGCAGTCTTTCCCCCCCCCAATTTCTTCTTTTCAGCTGGCATTCCTTCTGTATGAAACTATTAGAAAACTTTTAAAAAATCAAAAGTAAACAGGCTCTATTTTTTATATTTTGTCTTTCTGAGAATATCTTTACCTCAAAATGCCTCCACTGAAAGTTCCACAAGATAGTTACATAATACATATACATAAAACTTGATTTTAACAGTCCTGAAATATATGTAAGGTATTTTATGTGTTTCTGCTTTTTTGATTCATTATGCTAGAAAAGTTAAGTATCTTTAAGTAGAAACTTAAAAAAGGATGTTAATAAAAATTTAGATTGATAAAACAAAATACAAGGTCCAAAACTTAAAAAAAATTTTTTTGAAAGCAAATCTTTACCATTTCTTTAAAATTTGGGCCTTGTTTTACAATACATAAAGTATAAAACTGATACAACTATTGAAGGTTGCTTTAAAAAAAGGTGGTTTTTATTTTAGGTCATTATTTCACTCTCTGTTTTGTTATTTATTATTATGTCTTTCAATTGAGCAAATAAAATTTAAATCACATGCTCATATATTCTTTGCCCTTATTGGCAGTAGGGAAAAGCAGGACTATGTTTTTTAGGGTCTTATTTTTTCTCACACTTCACTGGATGAAAGTGCTGTTGTAGATTAGAATAGAATAGAATACCATACCAATACCAATACCAATACCAATACCAATACCAATACCAATACCAATACCAATTACAGAATAGAATAGAATAGAATAGAATAGAATAGAATAGAATAGAATAGAATAGAATAGAATAGAATAGAATAGAATAGAGGTCTTCCTTCAGTTGGAAGGGACTTACAACAACCATCTAATCCAACTAACTGACCACTTCAGGGCTGACCAAGTTGGACCATGTTAAGGGCATTGTCCAAATGTCTCTGAAATACTGACTGGCTTGGGGGACCAACCGCCTTTCCAGGAAGCCTGTTCTAGTGTTTGACTGCTCTCTCAGGAAAGAAATGCTTCCTAATGTCCAGTCTGAACTTCTACTGGTGTAGCTTTGAATCATTCCCACAGATCCTCTCACTGGATACCAGGGAGAAGGGATCAGCACCACCCTCTTCACATTCCCCGTCCTCAGGGCTGTCCTACAAACACTCTCCCCATTTATACTTGTGCCCAGAATTACTCTGTGTTAGGTACAGAATCCAGCACTTGGACTTGTTTAATTTCATATCATTAATAATTTCCCAGTGATTTAATCTGTCTAGATCCCTCCATAGGGCTTCCTGGTTTGATATCATCAGCAAACTTGCTAACAGCACATTCAACTTCTGCATCCAAATCATTAATAAATATATTGACCATGATTGGCCCTATAATTGAACCCTGAGGAGCACCCCTGGTGACCAGTCACCACTTATATGTAGCCCCACTCACCAGAACCTTTCTAGCCCTATTGTTCAACCAGCATACCACAAACTCACTCATCCCACAGTCAGACAACTTATCAAGAAGGGGCGGTCATGTAAGAGGCTGTATCAAAAGCCTTACTAAAGTCCAGAAAAACTGCATTCACCATCTTCCCTTCATCCACTGGACAGGTGACCTTATTATAGAAGGATATCAGATTAGTTAAACAGGAGTTATCTTTTGTGAACCCATGTTTTCTCTGCCTGATAACTTCATCGTTCTTTAAATGCCCTTCCATACCACCCAGTATAAACTTCATAATTTTCACTGACTGAGGTTAGACTAACATGTCTGCAGTTCCCCAGGTCTTCTCTCACATCCTTTTTGTAAATTGGAATAACACTGGCTAGCTTCTAGTCTGGGACATTCCCAGACTCCCAAGATATTTGGTAGATGATCAAGATGGGTGCTGCTGTAACATCTGTTAACTCCTTCAGTACTCGATGGTGTATCTCACAAGGGCATGTGAACATTCAGCTGATGGATTCAAAGAATCATAGAATCATAGAATGGTTTGAGCTGGAAGGGATCTTAAGGATCATTTCATTCAAATCCCCCTGCCATGGGCAGGGACCTCTTCCCCTAGAACAGGTTGCTCAGAGCTCCATTCAAATTGGCCTGGAACAATTGAGGAATGGGCCATCCACAACTTCTCTCGGCAACCTGTTCCAGTGTCTCACCTCTTTCACAGTAAAGAACATCTTCCTTACTTCTAATATAAACCCAGTCTTTTTCAGTTTAAGGCCGTTACCCCTTGTCCTATCACTAAATAACCTCATTAAATGTGCCTCTCCAATTTTATTATAAGCCCCCTTTAGGAACTGGAAGGTGCTGTAAGGTCTCCCCAGAACCTTCTCTTCTCCAGGCCAAATAGCCACAACTCTCTCAGCCTGTCTTCATAGGAGAAGTGCTCCAGCCCTGTGATCATCATTCTATGAACTATTAAAATCTAACAGCAAAAGATAATATTTTTTAATTCGCGAAGATGATGAAATGTGAACTACATCCAGAAAAATGAAAAAAAAAATCTCCTTGTGTAGATGAAATTGAAGAAAAACAAAAATATACTTGACTCTCTGAAAACTATATCTAGATTTTTTTTACACCTATTTCTTCACTACTGTCTTCGTCTACAACCCTATCTATAAATTACAGTTTATCAAAAGACTGAACTACATCTGCAGAGAGCAGAGGAGCCTTTTTTTCTTCATGTAATTGCAGAAATAGGAGCACCAACAATAGGGGTGGGTGCTCAGCCCACAGTAGGTCTTTTCATGTGGCTTCTTCTCCCTCTGACCACTATTTCTGTAAAACTACAGAAGCAAGCCATTGACAACATCCAGCACAAGAAAGCAGAAATGGCCAAAGCAGGTCATTTTATTTGGGCTAAAAATATGGTTAGATGTTTGGTTCTAACTTGTCCTTCTGTCATAGTGGTTTCATTTCAGCTGATCTTGTCACCGATATCAGTCACCCCATTCTCCATTTCTGCACCTTTCTAGTCCCCCAAATAGAGCTGCAGGAGCAATTTGGAGGTGGGGAAGGAAGTGTGTAGCCATGAGGCTGCTCTCCAGTGTCATCATCAAAGGCATTCACAGTGCTGCAAAGTGCTAAGATCACCATCACTATGTGAGACGTAACCCACCACTAAACACTCTAACCCCTCCCTCCTTGCTTCCAGGAAGAAATTATGGAACTAATGCAATGTTTGCTGCCATCACATTGTTCATGCTACTGTTTTATGTTATATCTCGTCATTCATCCTATTGATTCAGATTATAAACTCTCCAGAGGTGGGACCATCTGGTATTATCAGTTTGTAGAGAGCAAGAGCCTAGCAAATAAAGTCTTGTTCTGGTCTGGCACACACAGTCTTAAAAAAAAACCCAATAATAAATAGTTTTACTTAACCAGTTGATATTTTTTTAATTGCCAGTGGACACTTTGCTGTAATATGGATATTAAAAAAAAGGGAAAATAAAAATACAAGATGAGGAACAAATTCAGATTAACCTAGTCACCTTTTATCCTATGAAGTCTCCTGTTTTCTATTTACACAATAAATAACAGTTTTAATATGCTGGTTAGATTAAATCAGATGTGAGATTATTTCCTCCATCTTTTATATACAGAGGTGAGGATCTGACTAAAACACATAGAATCCACACTAAAAAGTACAGTCATGACTAATTAATTACATCATAAGGTTAGACAATAATATAATTTTGCTAATTACAGCTTGGGGCCGATTTCTCAGTGTAGCGGACAACAGCATGTGTTTATTCCCCATAATAACAATAATGGGATACATCATTAACCCTACTTTATTCTTTCTTAATTTTTATAATACCAATAACAAAGATCATTAACCTCTGTTCTGTTTAACATCTAATCAGCCATTTTAGTTAAATAAATATAATATGAAACATTAAACATCACTTTGTTTAGCTAAATTTCCTCTCAGGAGGGGAAATTCTCCTAATGTTATATTAATACCAGTTGACTCAACAAGTGTTAAAACACCAGGGGCAACGTGGTGAAAGATCCATTGCAACTCTCAGTGTTTAAATGAAATCTGTTTATTCATAATTATTTGATAAACATTTTCTTAAAAAAAGAGCAACTTTTCCATTACAACATATATTGAATATATTTAATACATTTTCCTTTTGATCATTCTGTTATGTTCTAGAATTCTAATTTCACTTAGATTCAGGTATTTATAGATGTAAGGTTTTGTTCAATCCCATAAATCATCCTTTCATTACAAAGGTAAGAGTAAAATCTACCTCTGATACTAGAGGTACAAGCAAATTAAGAAGGGGAAAAAGAATATATTTTTGATGAGGAGAGTCCATTTTACATAAATGTCCCAGGGTGCAACACCATAATACAAGTAAAATCATATAACCAATAGTTTGAATCACTATTTCTAATGACTTAAAAAAGATAAAAGAGGAAAATTGTGATATATTAGTAAGCAAGAGGTATGGTTTTGAATTTCAGGCTTGGATATTGAAATATATTTGTTTACACAGGTATAAGGGTAACATTTAATAAGGCCTTAGTTTTTTAGGTGTGTAACCATAACAAAGTAGTAGGAGATATAAGCCAAAACAGTAGGAGATATAAGCCAAATTATGAAATGACATAATTTTGAAAATTACAAAAAAAAATATGTGGAAATTACAGAAAAAGGTTAGAGCAGTTCTGAATATTGCTGTTGAGACTGGTGGACCCCAAGTCTTTTCTTATATTTATTCATGTATGAGCATTGCAAGCCAAGATCATCTTTTAGAGTGATGTCATGTACAGATCGATAATCAGTTGATTTGAAGAGAGCATCTGTGAAGCCTACACATTTAATATAAGGGTTATGGGATATTACTTATTTAGAAGTGATCCAACAGGAATACATAACCATTTGTCATTTTAAGGCCATAGAGAGTTCCCAAATGCTCAGATCTATGGGAACATGTTGACGTTAAAATCCTATTTGATTTTTGATGAATATCTGTTGGGTCCATATGCAGTACCTCTCTGCCTTAAATTAGATATATTGATTTTTTTCACACTTCTGCAGAACTTCTGTAGTATTTATTCCATATTGGCACCAATAGTCCTCTTCACCACAAATTAAGCATTCAGAAAATAAAAAATTGTTATAAGAAGTCAGAATTACAGCAGAATAAAAAAGGGCATCATGATGTACAAACCTCCATTTTGAGCTTCTTTCTGCTATATTTAAGAATGCTAAAGGTAGCACCTTAAGTTTGAGTTAAGCTATGAATCACAAAATAAAGATTTGCCTGTTTGTCTACTTTTCTTGAATTTAATGAGACTCAAAACTAATTTCAGTGTAACTTTTAAATTCTTGCACTGCAAGTCATGTATATTCTGAACAGTTTCAAGTAAGACTCTAGATTAGGAAGGACGACATTTTCAATTATATCAGCATAAGAAGACACTGCTTTAATTCTGTCACAAATGTTTACACTGCTACAAATCTTTTGAGAAAGGAAATAGAAGAAAGTCATTCTCTCTCACTCAAAGATACTGCTTTATTCAACATGCCATTTAAGAATACCATTCAGTTGCCACTGAGGTAGAGTTCTTTCCAAGGTGGTACTGCTTTATCCTTACATTAGGTTAAAAATATCCTCTCCCTTTACCGCAATTCCTTGGTCCAAAATGCTTTTCCAAGCAAGCATGAAAACTGCGTTCTTACTTTCACCAGACAATTGAAAATACACATAGCATTCCTCAAAATTGCCATGAAAAGTACACCTAAGTGATGCATTTAGAAAGAATGAGGAATTAGAACTTTGCGTGTATTTCTAAAATTAGAGAGACATGATTAATGCATATTTTTCCTGTGAATGAGAGTCCCTTAACTGTGGATTGTCTTTTTTGCAAGGAAAAGGGGCATACCAGTTTTTCTTCAGCTCTACCATTTGATTCCTAATTATTCTAAACACTGTTATAGGCAAGAATAATTGATCTTCTCCTACTTTGTCTACAACATAATTTTATCCACAATTTATAACGTATGTAAGCAGACATCTGACTTAGAAGTCATCAAATGTCTAGAAGATCATTATACACAATGACTTTAGTAAGCCAAACACAAGCTGATTTCCAAGATTCTAATGATTCTTGGTTTTCTTAACTTTAATGGAATTTCATACAAATCCTAAAAGACAACTTTATGCAGAGCCATGACTCTATGTTGATCATTTTCCATTCTCCCACTAATCCACACCTCTACTACACTGGATAAAACATCAAGCTACAGTTAAACTAAAGGAGAGTTGTGTTTCTGTCTCTTTCCCCTCCTTTTTCTTTCTTAAAAGAATAAGGGTTGCAATCCCCACCTTCAAATGGACAGTTTTTCTTGTTGGTTTGAACTTTGTGAACAGCTTGTGAGAAAAATCCTAAACAGCATTTTATTACAGGTTAAAATATAAGTAAATAAAATTATAGCAATTTCTGCTGTTTTTAGGAGGAATTCAGGAACAAGAGATTCTACTTGATAAAATGAAAAGGTAAAGTAAACTTCAAATGTTTTGTTATAAGAAACTAAATATTAAACAAGCATTCTGGGTTTAGTTGGTGGGTTGGATTTTCTTTTTGGTTTTTTGTTTGTTGATGACAGTACTGTTCTGTAACACCATACTCCCTCACCTTTGCATTATACAAGAAGATTATGAACAACTGTCTGATAGAAGAGTGGTTTAGAATGCTTTGTTTATAATGTATTTCAAAGAAAGAAGAAAGGATTAAGAGCTGGCTGTGATTTAATACAACCCCAAGCTCTATCAATCGTTACTCACTATTAATATGAAAAACCAAAAGACAATAAGGTCTTTACAACTGGTATAATTTAATTAATCTCTGTCTCTTGTAAAAATATCTGCTGCAAGAAGTATTCTGAAAAGTGGAATTTATGAATAAAAGGAAATTCTGGGGATTCTTTGGACTTTATTGTTTTCAAAACCTGAGAATTACATGTAGACATTACATATGCATAAAATAGAAGATTTTTTCAAACAAAATAAACCAGAAAATGAAAAACATTATATAAACTACATTTTATAAATAAAAGTGTAAACCACCAAATTTTATAACAAAATAATGTTTATAACATTTTGATTGATTCTCTTTGCTGAAAATCACACTTAAAAATTAAGTTGTACATTAAATTAGGTAATATACCCCCAAAAAGGGGGTAATTAAGCATGAAGACAATCTGTCTAAATGGCTCTCAGAGTGAACCAGTACTCATTGGTTTAGGTAATGAATGGGGATATATATCTCTGCACTTGCAAGCAATTCACATTTTTGCTTTTATCCTGGGAGTATCACTATTTGGATCAATTCTCTCTAGGAAAAAAAGACAGTAAAGTGGGTATGCCTACACATCAAGTGCAATTTGTTTTGTTTACACATAGCCATCTGTCCTGTAGTACAGACATACACACAGCATTTAGACTATTTTTTAACAAGAATTATAGGATGACATAAATGGCCAGTTTCTCAAGGGCCAGTCTCAACATCAAGGTCAAACCCAAAGCTTACATGATTCTCTCTGTAGAAGATAGTGCAAAATCTTGAAAGTACATACATTTCTTCTCAGCACTGTTTGCCCAATTGTTTTAAAAGACATGTAGCAACCACAAAATATAATTTATACTATCTGAGAAGTCCAGTTCGGCATGAAGTGTGCTTCTCTATCTATACTGCTCCACTCAGGCATACTCTTTTGTAAAGAATGCCTATTTCTGCTTCTGCATTTTCATTCATTAACCTGGATGTGCCCTTTACACGTACAACAAAACTGACAAGCAGGTGCAATTGGATTTCCCACATAGCATCAAAACTGTAGCCCTGGTTTCCAAAATAAGGGCAGATGAAAGGAAAGCAGCACTTCTGCATAATTTTTCTATAGTAGACTAAAATACAAAATACCAAGAAGAAAACTATGTACATCAATTATCATAGAAAATTCATAGAAGAACTATTGTGCAGCATCAGTATTTTGTGTTTATTTTAATGGGTGTATGTTTCATATTTTGCAGCAAATTTAAAAAATGCAGAATTCATGCTGATCAAGACAGAGTTTGTAAAAAAAAAGAAAGTAGTGTTAGCAACAATTAGCTCCGTTGTTAAGTGATTGCAGGCTTGCTGAGGAGAGGAAAAACTGAAAGAGGACACAAATGGGGGAGTGACTGAAGGTCCACTAAACACCACTAACAGCAGCTGCTGAAATAACTTTGTAGCAATGGCAGGAATAGAGTTTTAGGGTTTATTGCAAGCACTATTACTATTATCATTCAATGGAAGAATATAAACAAAAGAAATCATGCATTCTAAACCCATGAAAATACAATAAACCTAGCTGCCTATTTGCACAGAAGATATAAAATACTTCTTGAATGCTTTTTGTTGTTTGTGTAAGACCATAGGTATGTAATCAGGTGTTTTTAATGTGATACATTGTTTTATTTTCTTACTCTCTTCTTATATCCTTAGCTTAGTTACTTGTGCATTTGACCTGAACAAGCCACAATGGCTGAGGCTTAGTATCTTCTTTGTGGGTGATAAATCCCTTTCCATCTATTTCACTAAGGACAACTCACATGCATACCTTAGAAAGCTCACTTTCCAGAGGTCAGTATAGAATTATTCATTTTCTTCCAAAAATCTATGTAGATTTACAAATCTTCTTGCATATAATTCAACCTCTTTCTACTGTTTATTTTTTTAAATCTCCACATACAAAACCGTATGTTTTGACATGGATTTTTTTATGGTAAGTTATAAGTTTCATGCATAATACTAATCCTTCAGCTAAGCTTGTCTCCCATCTCTGCCCTTTAAGAAAGAAAACAGTCCATAATTTGCAGTCTCTTCTCAAGTGAAGACTTCCTATTTTTAATTTTAGCAATGCATATGGAGTAAAGTAGGAAGTTCATTGTCTATTTTGCCTATGGAAACTTACTGTATTTGTTGCAGCCTTAATTTTGTCTGTATGGAAGTTAATATACAATAATTTTCTTTACATTTCCTATTTACTTCATCACAGTTGTATTCCTATCTTGAATAGATTGCAGATGGCTATGATGCATTTTATAGTACTGAAATTTTTCTTGAAATTCATAAACTTGGAAAATTAACTTAACTTGACCTATAAATTGAAAACTCTTAGTACATTCCTCTGGGCAAATTTACTAAGGTCTCTCGAGAAGTTATTTTACTTGGTGGGAAGAGTTGTTAGGCAGTGCGGGAAACCTACATAGGGATTATTCCACTGAACTCTCCTAAAGACAGATTGGAGTATTTTATAAATTATTTTAAATTTATTTTTATTTTCAATTTTATTAATAATATTCTATATCATGAAATAAGAGAAATTGCCCAGAAATTGTGTGGCTTTGCTTGAAGTTCCCCCTCAGTAACCTGCATTAATTCTGTACTGCTGAACAATGTGGACAGAGATTGCAATCTAGTTTATCATTGTATCCAGAGGCAAAGTGTCCACAAATGAAAATGTTTCTAAATTAATAAGACGTTATAGATGTTAAAAATGAGATGTGACAAATAAAAATATTTCTCTGTTCTTAGTAGGAAAGCAAACACAAGTAACTCACACTCACACAGATAGTAAAGAGTGCTTATGAAAAAAAATTTGAGATGAAAGTGTGTAAATCCAAGAGCTTGAAATTAGGAAAGAATGTTCTTAAAATATCACTGTAGATCAAATTTTCCTCTAATTCTTAAAGTTAGTTGATTGTTTCATATCACAGAAGATATTTCATTACTTAGCATTCCCCTCCTTACTATTTTTATTATCATTCTGGTCCTGAAATAACAGATAAGCAATAGTCAATTAACAATAGTTCACAAAGAGTTCTTTCAAATCTTGGGCAAAGTCTATAAATAGACACAAATAACAGAAAAAGCTCCTTCTTTTTCTTTGAAATGCTGTACATAATGACCTAAATAGCACATGTGGAAGTAATTTCAGCATTTTATACTTGTAGCTCTTTATAGATGCGCCCTTTGGGCGCGATCCAGCAAAGCTTTGCACATATGCTTAAGTTTATGCATTTGAGTAGTCCCAAGGCTTTTGTTTGTACTGTTTGTGCAAATGCCACATGATTGTTCTCTTTCATGTAATACCTTTAAGAAAAAAAAAAGAGAAGGAAAGAAAGGAAAAATGCTCCCTTAATCTTGGTCCATACTAGTTTGAAACCTCTGACACTCATAGTCACCCAAGTTATTATAGAATTTTGGGGGTGTTAAGAAAATGGGAGGAACTGCTTTATGTCTAATTATGGGGAAAATCAGACTTGATTTTGATAAATTTTCTGAGTCTTATTCAAACTAATTTAATTAACTGCAGTATTTACCTAACAATTTTATGAGAACAGACTTCATGTGAGATTTCTTATGCTCTTTGAGCCAGTGAACGTACAAGAATGCAAGACCAGCACTTTTAATTTTACCTTGGCCCTTGACTCAGAGAACCAAATACAACTAGGAAGTGCAGAGGAACAAGAAAATAGGAAATATTTTTTGAAGCCTTTGACAAGTCCACTTCTGCTTTAGTTTGAATTCTGGGCAGTAATTCAGGTTATCTCTTATTTTAGCCAAATCTGGAGGCCAAACCTTTGCTGGTTTTGCTCAACCTCTGCCCTTTCTTCCTGTCCCACAGTCCCCAGTGCACACGCTACCTGTGAATCTATTTTGACAGCTGTATTTTTCCAACAGGAAAATTGCGCATCTGTGGTAATTTCAGACTCAGAACATGCAGCTCCCTCTCTTACCTCAATATGCCTCCTCTTCTATTCAGTTATGCTTGTGCAGGCTCAGCCTAGCACGCAGCAGATAATCTCATCAGTGTTAAAACACACTGAAGACAAACAGTGCATCTGATTATTTTTGTATATTGCCTAAACTTGTAATATATTGCCTTGGTTGCATCTTGGAGTCAGGGAAAGGAAGTTAAAAAAACAGGCTTTTCCTCTTGGAAATATCTTCCAAAGGGTTTAGACAGCTTTTGGTGTAAAGTAAAAAGATGTTATTGCAAAAGTGGTGGGAAATGAGCAGTCATTTTAATTTACTTTCATGTTGTTTCCCCACTAAGTTCAATCTAAGGTGAAACATCGTGTTGATGTCAAATTTTGCTTCAAGCAAAACAATAGAAGAGCTCTAAAATTAATGTAGGTGTCCAGTCAGAGGCCTTATACAGCCATTAACGGCAGTACCAGCTTGAGATAATGCATTATAAGCATGAAAAATTCAACAGTCATTGCTGTGTTCTGATCTCTCTCCCTTTTTCTTACTTTGTTTCCTACAGAATCTGCGGCACATTCCCAAACTGGTCCTTCTGCTAGTTTACCCCAAAGAAATGCACTGGATCTGGATCATTATGACTAATGAAATTGCTGAGAAGTGATTTTTTTTGTCAAAATATAATGCCACTCTAGAACTTTCACCATACATTAGGACTCTGTAACAAGGGCTTATGGTTGCCTGAGGCATAACTTTGATTCAGCTTCATTCCATCTTTAGCCACCCAGTTCAATGCACTACTGTAAGATGAGCTGAATACTGAAATTCATTGCAACTGGGAGATGAATGATATTTTATAGCTATATACTGTAAAATTGTTGGGTCTTTTGTTATCATCTATTGACTTTCAAAAAAAGTGAAAAAGCTCTCTGAGCCCATTTGGAGCATAAAAACAAATTATAACAGCATTAAGGCACAGAGTGCTGCATTAAAATGAGCTGTTATGTACGCTGTACTCCAAATTCCACTGTAAATTTGCAACCCACAGGTTGTGGCTTAAGCTGCAAACCTGTGGACGCAATTACTGTTGGCCAGTATGCTTTTTATGTGACAAATCACTTGGCTGACTTAAAAATCAGATCTTACAGTCTCCAGAGGACAAAATGCTCTTATCTGTGAGCTTGAGGCTCGTGGATATTTCACATACAGCTTTCAAAAAAGAAAACACCTGAGGTGCATTGATGCTTCATGTAATGAAATCTTTCATAAGAGCAAAAAAGAATGTGACTCTTTTGTTCTGGACACAGGTGTACATAAAAACATTTAATTTCAAGTCGATAGGTTTGCCTCCCATTAGCATTTACTGGACTAAAGACAGGAATAATTTGGTTTCCCTGAATGTGTTGTTATCATTATCAATTCCTGCAGCCTCACAATAAGTTTTCCATAAATTTCAGATTAACTATTATTTTCTCACCTATAAATAAAATATAATCATCTTAAAAATCAATGAAGGGAAAACCATCAAATCCATTAACCTGACTAAAAATTCCTTCAGGCCAATAGTATGAACTGCACTGCACTGGATCTTTCATTTTATTGAGCTATATCTCTTTGTATGGCAACCAGTAGGGGAAAAAAAATCAAATCTAAAATCAAAGACTAAGGGGTTTTGTTCTGGAAACCAGTGAGGTAAGGATTGAATATTTTTTTATGCCTGGGGTTAATTTTTTTCACCTTAATTTGCAATCAGACATAATAAAAAAAAGATATTGCCCCTGGAAGGAAGCAACTTTATTACCATTCCAACTATTTTCTGCACTTTTTATCACTTCTAAATCCTTTGTTTTTGAATTCACCTCCATAACCTTGCAACAGTAAACACGTTTTCTTGTCTTTGCTGACTGTCAACCAATACCATCTGCTCTTTGGAGCCTTAAAAATAGTAACACATATATGGGTCACAACTGTATTCTCTAGATAACCATGCAGCAGATCCAGGTGATTAATTTTTCCACAACCTTTATCTTACCCAGGGGCAGACTTTTGCTATGTCTTTCCCTAGTGAATGTTTCTCATAAAATGTGAAATTAACAAAAAATGCAATCTTACCAAAAACCAGTATTTCATAGAGGACCCATGTCAACTAACAGAAGGGGTTGTTAGTCAGCTGCCTTGTTTGAACTTGATCCAAAGGCATTTCTACTGTCTTTCATAAACAGAAGTGGTTCAAGCCATAAAACTGTGAAACTGGGACAAATCAACAGGGGTCTTTTTTCTCTAAAAGAAAAGAAAAATAGTGGCATTAGCTGCTGCTTTCAGGATGTCTTGGCAGTGCTGCTCCTCTTAAATGCCACTTTTTTGGTCTGTAAGTTGGTGCTCTACTTATACTGTTTCTCATGTTGCACACATTCAAGCTTTTAAATCCCTGAACATTCAGAACACTTTGATGAGCTAATTGACAAGATGATATGATATGATATGATATATGGTATGTCACAGTGATCTATTTCAAACTCAGATTAGATGGAAAACACCCATGTTAAAAAGGTTAGTAAAATTATCCAAGCAAACACTGATTTCCTCTTTGACTTTGAATGCATAAATTACATATACATATGCACTACCATAATCCCTTAAACATTCTTTTAAAGACACAGCAGAAAATATTTGCTTAGTAATAAAAGGAATCCTAATTTTCTTCTCTTCTTATCATTTCATGTGCCACAGAGGTTGTGTTTATAGAACACTGTCCAAGTTGTACTTTAAAGATAGAATTGCTTAATTTTCTATTAAGTTATTCCCATAATCTTAAATTATTTTCTTGTAATAGAAAATAATTAATTTTTATATGAATATATCTGATTCAGCATCCTTAGTTCTGCAGGAAAAAGTTGTATAAAAGTTCAATTAAACATAAGCAGTTGACAAAGTCTGGGGTGAAGATTGGATCCAGCCACACCCAGACTCTTCTCTGAGAAGGACATCAGAAAGCAAGGGGGTCCTATCTGCACCTCCTGACTCAGTGGGAGGGATTCACTAATAAACTTGTCTGAAGATCCCACTCTGCCCACAACAAAGTCAAAATAACCCATTTAGGAAATAGATTTTAATATGATTTTAGTATTGATTCTTTCAAATGTTTTTTTTTTTCAAATTTAAGTTCTACTGTCTAAAAAGGATTAAATCATAGCAAGGGAAAGGTAAGCTGAAAATTTGAACTGTCATACTCATTAACTCATACTCAGTTAAGTACTAATATATTGGAAAAGTTCTTTCCTATTGAAATTACAAGTATTAGTTAAAAAACTGCTTTATTTTGGCATGTCCTCCTCAATAAACTGTTTGTTTTTACTGACAAAAATATTCAGAGATTTAAGAAACTATTTTTAATTTGATTGTGCTGGGAATTACATACAAAGAAGGCCTTAAAAATGTCTTATTTTATGAAAGTGTTATTCATATAATTCTCTGTCACTTGTCAGCAGTAAAGAACTGAAATAATGGATTGGCATTTTTAATTATACTGCAATAGACGTTTTCTACATAATTCCTTTTATTCCCCTACAACTTCAGAGACACAATACAGGGAACAATGTCATTAAAAGCTAAGATATAAATATTTCCTCTTCCTTGGCCTGCCCATGAACATGTATTAATGGACATGCACACTATGCTGTGCCTGTAAAGATCTCATAGCCAATGACAGGGTTCATCTAAAATTCTTTTGAATGACAATATCAAAATCAGGAATATATACCCATACAATAAATTGAATTCAAAACGCTATTTGGTTGCTGATGTGGTAGATATGAGGGATGACATTTTGATTGGACAGATAGAAAACTTAAATCCTCTTGTGTCTTCATGAAATGGGTATAATAAGAATCCCACTGACTTAATCTGGAAACTTCCTTCCAAACACATGTATGTAACTATACGAATTCACCTCCATATGAGTTTGATCGTGAGAGTTGTGTGTATGCTGTGGGAACAGCACTCTGAGGCCAACCAGAAAAATGGAAACTGCTCAGATGTCCAAATAAAAATGTGACATTTCAATTTACAACAATATCTGCTTCTGGGAAAAAAAAAAAAAAACAAACAAAAAAACCCCCACAATAGAACAGAAACAGGATTTATACACCAAATAAATAATCCCTATAAATAATAGTAAATCCTATAAATAGAAAATATTTTAAACTAGTCATTTTGTAAATATTCATTTTCCATTAAAAATTTAAAACTTTTGCAGCAGGTATGTTTTGTAATGGACTCTAAATATTTTTGTGGTCAGAAAAGTTTCATGAAAATATTGAATATTCTCAATCCCTGGGGAGTCTGAGCATCACCAAGAATGAGACTTATACCTCCATGGTGTAGTAAGGGAAGAGTAACTGGATTTTGAGCTTGATAGAAGCTTGATTTCAGACAAGACTGAGGGAGCAAATGTCACAGACAAAGTGGGAGCTTCAGACAAGTTTATGGGTGAATCCCTCCCACTGAGTCAGGAGGTGCAGAGAAGACCCCCTTGCTTTGTAAAGTCCTTCTCAGGAGTCTGGGTGTGGCTGGAACTGATCTTAGTCCCAGATTTTGTCAATCATTTATGATTGTGTTGGTTTTGGCTGGGGTAGAATTAACTGTCTTCACAAGGGCTGGCATGGGGCGAAGCTTTAGATTTGTGCTGAATACGGGGTTAATACACAGAGATGTTTTTGTTGTTGCTGAGCTGGGCTTGCACAGAGCCAAGGCCTTTTCTGCTTTTTGTATGGCCACGCTGGCAAGGAAGCAGGGGGTGCATGGGAGGCTGGGAGGTGACACAGCAGAGACAGGTGACCCCAACTGACCAAAGGGACAATCCAGGCCATGTGACATCATGCTGATAATACAGAGTGGGAGGGAGAATGAGGAAGGGGGGAACATTTGAAGTGATGGTGTTTTTCTTACCAAGCAACCATTAGGCATGATGGGTCCCTGCTCTCCTTGGGATGGCTGAACACCTGCCTGACCATGGGAAGCACTGAATGAATTCCTTGTTTTGCTTTGCCTGTGTGCGTGGCTTTTGCCTTCCCTATTAAACTGTATTCATCTCAACCCATGAGTTTTCCAGCTTTTACCCTTCCAGTTCCTTCCCCAACACCTCTGGGGGAGGAGTGAGCATGAGGCTGCATGGGGCTTGATTGCCAGCTGGGGTGAAACCATTACAATGTCTAAAGGAATATATAGGTGTAATTGAACCTTCAAACAGTTTTGTCCTGCAGAATTAGGGATGTTAAACCAAATATCTGTTTATAAAAATAAATGATTTATTATGAAAAGGGTTGGACTGAAAGATCTATCAGAATTATTTCGTGCACAGTACAGTTAGCTATAACTACTGGTACAGTGTAGGGCACTATTTTTTAAGCAATATCAAAGCAATTATATTGAAGCAAGCAAAACCAAAAAAATATCAAGTAAAGATTGATATTACTAACCCACACCAACAACTGTGGGCAAATCTCTTTCACTCAGCTTCAAGGAGAAACCTTGAGGGGCATCCCCATGCAAAGGGTGGAATCTCCACACACACTCCAAGAAGGGCTATGCTACAAGAACCTGCCCTTAAAAAGCTGGACTGGACTTTTAACATATGATTGTCAGTCATATGTCTCAGGCTAGCTGTCTCATCTCAGTGTCTTTAGATATCAGTACCATTACTTGTTTATTCTTTTATCAGGTGTTTGGGAGGTCAGCCAAAACTTTGCCTCACTATTAGGATGCTTAACTTTGGAATTGATGAGTCAGACAGATTGCACACCAAAGCACCAAAAGCAGCATGACATCCCTTCTCCATTAAGCACTGATTACTATGAAAATAGGGCAGTTTGAGATATTTTAGCCCTACTCCAGGCAGAGATCCTGCTACAGTGACATAAAATGATCAATCTCAATTCACTGAACACATTTTCAGTTTCTTTCTCCACTGGCCTTTGCACTTATTTTTCAGTACAGGAAACACAGGGATCTAGTGGAATATGTCCAGAAATGGGACAGCAAAATTTTCAGAGGCCTGGAGCACCTCTCCTGCATGAAAAGGCTGAGAAAGTTGGAATTGTTCAACCTGGAGAAGAGAAAGCTCAAAGGATACCTTGTAGCAGCCTTTCAATATAGCAGCCTTTCAATACTTAAAAGGAATTTACAAGAAAGATGGAAACAGATGATTTCTTAGGGCTCATTGCAATATAACAAGAGGTAATGTTTTAAACTGAAAAAGAGGTACATTTAACTAAGGAAGAAGTTTTTGTTAATGTGGGTGGTGAGACACTGGAACAGGTTGCCCAGAGAAGTGGATGTCCCATCCCTGAAAACATTCAAGGGCAGGTTGAGTGGGCTCTGAAGAACCTGGCCTAGGTGATGTCCCTGCAGGGAGGCTCCACTAAATGAGCTTTAAAGGATCCTTCCAACTCCAAGTGTTCTACAATTCTGTGAATAATCTCCTTACTATTCATCTATCAATTACATTCATTCATGAACTTCAAACACTAAGAAATTACAATTTGGAGCAGCACTGAAGGCACAGTAGCTACCTCCTGCAGATCTCTCTCTCTCTCTCTCTGTGTATATATATATATATATATATATATATATATATATATCACAATAAACATTAACCTAATAAAGATGTTAAATATCTGGGGTACTACTCCACCAGTATATGCCTCATTCAACTCATATTTACTTCTGATCTAGCAGTATGTTTCTCTTCCACAAAATAGACATTGCCTAAACTGTTCATTATTATTATTATTATTATTATTATTGTTGTTGTTGTTGTTGTTGTTGTTATTGTTATTATTATTATTATCATACCACCATACATTTTTTTTCAGAGATGAAAGAGATGGTGAAATAAAAAGAAGGCAAAGCAGTTGAAAAGATAGACAGGAGTGTAAACAGATGAGAAGAATGCTTGCAAATTCAAAACAACTGTAAATGCTTTAGATTGCAGGTTCTCCCTACAATTTGTTTGGTGTTTTCCTCGGATTGGTCAATAGTTTGCAATGACAAATACACATGTTCTGACACAGACTAGTAGGAAAGTTGCTTACTTTTGCAAAATGGGGTTTAAAACTGTCTCAGAAGGTAATTTCATAACCACGTATATTAAAATACGTGCCATAATTAGAAAAACATTAAAAAACAATAAAAAAAGCTAACACAAAATTGAAAATTGGTACTGGAATAGCTGCAAGAGTAATATCAAAAGTCTTTTAAGATTAATATCTTTAGGAATAAACACATGCTTCATCATTTCTAAAGCAGCATTTTCAAATAATGCAGTAACACAATAATATAATTTCAATAAAGTCCTATAGAAGTACCAAAACTAGTTGCACTGTTGCAAAAAATACAAAAATTTACTGGTTACCATTCCTGTGTCACCTGCCCTTTCCTTATGTGTCCCAAATACTGCTGAATTTCACCATGCCACTCTTTCCTTTCACTGGATATTTTCCATATAAACATTAATGTTCAAACATCAATTCAGATTTAAAGCAATGAGAATTCTTAAAAATCCTACTTTTAAAAATAACTCAAATAAATCAAATTAATTTTAATAAATTTAATTTTAATAAGTTTATGTCTTGATTAAATACAGTACATGAACCATTGTATCTGAGATTAAAATTTGGCACAGATTTATAATTCTTTAAAAAGTACAGTGAAAATGCTCTCAAAACCAGGATCTGTTGGTTTAGCTCACTATCTAGAAAAACTAGGAAAAATTATCAAGGTTACAAAAGAGTATCTTGGTTCCATTGTTATACAACGTTGCAGAAACTTCCAAAATTATTTGAGATAAAATAAAGGGCATTAAAAAATCAAAGATACCACTTCTTTAGGAAGATGACCTTAAAAAATGACATGGAAGCCACATGCAAACTGAGCAGAAAGTGACATTCAAAGCCACATCCCCCTGTGTGGCTGTAAAACACTGTGATATCCCTTAAGACTCTTGCTCCTGAGGCTATGCTACACACCTCTTACAGAAATATCAGTAAGTAGCACTAATAGAAGGAAGTAGGGGATTCTTTTCAGTTGAGTTTTTGCTGAAATGAGCCAATCAAAAACCATCAAAATTAAACAATCTGCAGGCTTTTTTCTGGGTACCATAATGTGCTAACCAAAAAAAATCCAAATCTTAGCTTTCTAACTGTATCAGACATGAAATTACTTTGATTTACTTGCTATTAAATACTACTAACTATGTTTTAACATAAGTTAGAAATCAAAAGGAATTATAATGAAGTACTCTGAGTTTTATCTTTTGGGGCAATCTAAATTATGTAGATTTGGTATTAGATGCAAAACACAGGACATTCAAAATTTTTCATCTTGTTTATGCTGTTGGAATTTAAGATCTGTTCATATTAAAAAAATCATAACAGATTGTAGGGTTTTTTCTATTTTCTTCATAATTTCATGTTGGCACATCCATGAAATATGACACAATAATTAATTAGCTTTCAGGATAAAATAAGAGCACAAGCTATGTACACTGAATGCACATGCGAAAATGCAGAGCTATTACCAGTAGAAAAATTCTAGCAAAATGTGTGCCATTAAATAATGAAATGAACTTCAAAATTATGTCATAAATGTATTTTAAATTATTACTTGCCAGCCTAAAATGATACAAGTTTCATTACTAGAGCTGTTATATTATTGTGCTGCTATGTATATTGACAGAGTATAATTTTATCATTAACAGTACTAAGCCAAAATTTAATTTTATAACATCATTTCTTATTGGCAAGAGTCTCCAAGTTTTACTGCAGAACAAATTCTAGCATGTGACACCCATTCAGTGAATACTCTATCATTAGTGCTCCTTTTTATTCTTTCTGTGTTCAAAACTTTATGGATGTTTATAAAACTATACTGACAAGGCATGATGGAAACAAGACAATGTCAAATATTTGTTTCTGATGTGACACCCAGCTCTTCATGCCAGAAACAATTTTCTTCAGAACTGCTGAAACAACATATTACAGTCAAATAAAGTCTTTGTTAAATGCTTAATAGTGACTGTAGCATTTCTATGTGGTACACTTCTGGCTCACTTGTGGAAGAACTTTTGTATTTATCATTTTGAGATTTGTCTAGCAGTACTGTGAAAGATAAAATAGCAAGTTACACAGGCCTGAAAAGAGAGAAAAAAGAATTCTGTAATACAAATGATGGAATAGGCAGGCCTCCATAATGACCTATTATTTGGTTGGTTGGTTGGTTGGTTGGTGGTCTTTTCTTCCCTAAACCAAGAAGTAACAACCTCTTTTCCAAATTTTTGTACTCTTTTCGGAAATTTTAGTTGCGCAAATTGTGAACATGTATTTTTGGAGTCAGTAGTGTTTTGAATAAGTAAGTTTTGTAGGGTAACTAGAAACGGCCTTCAATCTGTTTTAAATATAAAGCCTCTAAAATCCAATGCCTTATTTGCTCTCCTACAATTCAGACTTTCACTGAGTTCATTTAGAGCAGGATTAGATTCAAGTTTTTAGATCATATACCTAGACCATGAAAACACTTGAAGGTGCATATGTTAAAGCTGTTCCTAACACGACAGTGAAAAGAAAATAGTATACCTCATTCTCTACATTTTCATGTAGTATAGTTGCTGATTTTCATTAATGCAAAGGAAAAGAAACAGGCCATCTGGAACACCTACCTTTTTGAAATTACTTTATCTTCCATTAGCCTGTAAAACCAGGAAATGTGGGGGAAGGTGTGTGTAGGAGGAATAGGGATGGGACGCTAATGGAAAGCTATGGAAAATCAAGATATACCTTCCTTTAATTACAAAAATTGAGTTGATTGTCATTTTGCTGGTTCCCTCACTGGGACCAGAAAGTCTCAACAGAGGAGTTGTTGTAAATCTTGACAACTCCAATCATGATCATGGGGGATGACTAACTATGTTGGGAGCTAACTTTCAGTGTAGGCTGTGTTGAGATTTCCATGGTACATCAAGGAAAACTGTATAATATTTGTCTGTGAAAATTCTGATTTTAGAAAGATCTAGAGGAAACATGTATTTCTCCTATTTTATGTATTAGAATGTATACATGCATATTACACACTAAAAAACCCCACAGCCAACCTGAAATATTTCTGTTGTGGAAGAAAAGATGTGAGAAAAGACGGTGGAATCCAGTCTAGTCAGAGATACATAAATGTATTTTCAATAAAGAAGATAGAAGAACCTTTATGTAAAACATTAGTGATAAATAACAGTGCACATGTTATTGAATGCATATGTTTCATATAAAGCTTTCTATCTGATCCAGTCTGCTATCAATAGGTGGCTTTGGAACAAACACAGGTCATTTTTCAAAGATACACTGTCTACTGCAAGAATTCTATATGTAATTAATTTTATATTAGAATTCTTCCTATGCAAATTTTACAACATTACTATTTAAAAGAACACAAACCCCAAACAAATAGCAGTATATTTATATGTAATTTAAAATTTCAATTGAAATAAGCAAGGATTCAATATTCTTCATTCCAGTGATAGTGTTGGATTGAAGTTTTTCCATATTTATAAATAATTAGATGTCTCTTTTGCAGCAGGAAAACAAAGAAGGTTAATGTATAGGTGTAATTTAGCAGATTCTTACAGCTTCCTGTAATTCCCTGAGCTTGTTAGTTGCATGTCTGCATTTTTTATTTCCTTTCCCTCGTCCTGCTGCTGCTGCTGCTGCAGTTAGCAGAACAGAGCCCAGTTGTCAGTCCCAGTAGTGAACCAATCTTTGCCATATGCCTCTGTTTAAACTTTAAAGTGAATAAACAATCTCTGCCTGGCTTAATTAAGACCTCACTATTCTTTTCTCCTTTTCTCCATTGCTCTTTACTTTTTTTAGTCTTTTTTTTTTTTTTCTGATAGATCAGCCAAATTATACAGAGAAAAACACAGAAACATCCCTTGAAGAAAACCAAACACTATTTTGGTAGGCTCAATCTTAGTTTTCTGTTTTCATGTGGCAATCATTCATTGTCTTCCTTCAAAAACTGCTCTGAACAGCTTTCTATAAAGCCCATCAACATTAATCTACCATATAAAGTGTTATACGTGCAGAAGCATGAAAGCAGAGGGTGAAGGGGTAAGTTGCACTGTAGGACAAATTAGCTTTGCAGTCATATAATGCAATATGTGTCCAAACTGCATTGTTTGTTTTATGGCAGCTCTATCCCTGCTCTACATGGGCTCAATTGAGAGCAGGGAATGAAAGGCATTGTGTCATCCAATGCACCTGTTCAGGCAGCTGAGCTCTCTACCCTCCTTCACAGAGGGGCTGCATGGCTATGAGGTGCTCAAGGCAAAGCTGGAGAATGTTTCCTTTCTGTTTATACAGCAGTCTGCAACCTATCCAGGCTCATAAAATAACAGGACTAAGCATAATCTTCTACTTTTCTGGTACAACATTCTTGATTGCAGAATTTTAAACATTGAATTAAAGCAAATGTCTCCATTCCACTGCCTGACAAACATCAGTTGTTTGCAATTGAAGTTTTCATCACCACTTGAGAACATTGATACTATTTGACCTTCCCTGCACCATCTTATTTACTTAATTCTGACCTGGAATCCATGATGATTTTCAATTCTACTAATCTGGTTTTCACACAGGTGTTTCTCATTGCATTTCCATTTAAGAATATCAGCAATGCTTTAGTAACAGTGACTTTGTTCAGCTAAACAGTTTATGACAGCTCATGCACGGAATTTTTATCTCTTTACATAAAACCCCATCAGTGGTGCTGGCTCACAAGCACACCTGGTAAAGCATATGTTTTTGATCTTTAAGTATATCTAGGCAAGCCAAATGAAAGAAAAGGATAAGCTTAAATCTATAAGAGATAGCACATCCAGGGACCAAGAATCTCTGTTTTGAACTTTCAGAAAGCATCTAGTTTTTGAAATATTTTAGTGATTATAAATAAGGAAAACAAAGCCTATCACTGACATTCTAAAGAGAAATACAAAAATTAAATTCTATGTTAAACTTTCTGCCCACTGTGATAAAAAGCATTTTAGAAAAACTGAATCTAGATGCTATTTAAGGTCTTTTAAATGAAGAAGTTTTGGAATAATATATTGTACAGAGCACCACCAATACACACACAAAACCCACAAACATTCAAACTTCAAAGCTCATAGATTAATTGGTTTTTTCTACCATGTAATTTTAGAGTTTAACATAAATTGAGTTTTTCCACAAAACTAATAGTGGTGACTAGTTCAATCCAAGAAAGTGGAATCATGGAAATTTCAAAGCAAATTAAACAGGAAGCTTCCGGATTACTTCCAAGTCTTGCCAAGTTTTTGCATAAGAAAAGAGATGACTCTTTCCCCATGGAAATTCCTTTTTTAGAGGTTTTTATCCTTAACCAGATGTTATTGGGATAATTTCCAGAATGATAAGCCAGCTGTCAGACAATAGACCATATAACATGAATGGATGAAGTTAAAAAAAAGCTAAAATTGAGAAGCATTTGTTTAAGGTAACAGCAATTAGCAGAAGTTAGCCTATGCAAACCACTTTGAATTTTCCATGGCTTAGAGATTTTCAGCTCAAAGCACAGATTTAAACATTCTTACAAATTTGTGGTACATCATATCAACAACATGGTACATCATATCAACAACATCATGATATGAACATCAGTTCAAATTGAAAATGTTTGAGATTATGAAAGTTCATGAAACTTCGAAAGTACAAGAGAATTAAGCTTGAAGACAACAGCTGTAAGTTTGAAATTTATTGAGAAAAGTTAATGATTTTACTGTTCTTGAATCTGAATCCTAACACTAATTTTCCCTGAAATCATACAGCCTGTTTAAAGATAATGAGATTGTATTGTTGTGGTTTGCAGGGCAGTTGAAAAATTCTGAAGCAATGATGCAGGTCATATTCCAAAATCTCAAATAATGTCACCTGTCTGTATTTAGCACCATTCTCTCATTGTGATTTTAAACATCCTTTCACCACTTAATCTTCACAGGTCTTAAGTATAAAAGTGAGACCAGACCATAATTTTCTGGCCTTATCTTCAATAAAATCAAATCAATCAAATAACAATTTTCACTGCAACAAGATTTTTTTTGTTCTACAAGCATTTCAAAGGGCCCTGCAAGATTTGCTAGGGCACCCCTACCTTTTAAGAAAAGAGGAAATGAAGGTAGTAGATATGTAAGTACACTACATTCATAGTGAGTCAGAGGCAAAGAATAGAACAGAATCTAGATTTTTCCATATTTCAGTCCTCTTATTTTCAGAAAATAAACGTTCTCTGCCTCTGTCTTTTCTGTTGTGTCTTTTCATTTCATGTCACATGTGTTGATGAACATTGCACAACCTGAATATGACAGCCCTTCTTTTAGAGAGACAGATACCAAGTGCTACTTTATATTACTGGCAGAATTTATCAAAATAGCTCTTCTTATAAAGTGGAAAAAAGTGGGTAATTTTTAAAGCAACTAACTTCCTGTGCATGGAATCTTATGCTGTCACTTAATAATGGGTGCTTGAAGATACAATCCAGTGAAAGCCACACTGCATTCAAAAGCTCTATCTTCTAACTACAAAAGCAACCTTAAAGAAATACATTTCTTCCACTTTACATATACCAATTAACTTTGGTAAAGAAAAATTAAACTTGAAGTTCCTATAGTCCTACCACAAAAGTGCAAGGGGAGAAAACAGGTACAGGAAATGAATTTGGATTAGTCAGATCTCACAACTCCTGTGAGACCTGATTTCAAGCATGCAGAATACTTTCCCAGATGACTTCAATGACAGATGAAGATAGCCCTTGAGAAAATGAGATCCAAAGAGAACACTCTTTACATACAGACCTTAAGGAATAATTTCTTATTTATTTTAAAAAAATACATCCTTCTGCCATGTATTTAATTTTTGAAGCTGTGTCATATAGCATATTTAAGTCAGAAAGCACAAAAGATTAATGACCTAGTTAATGAAATCCATAGAGATCTCCATAGCAATGTTGTGCTACACAGGTAAGACCAAGCAAGGATAGTAGAGAATCCATTTTGCATCACAACACATAACCACAAAGCACTGGCAAATGTGTTCTTTTCCCTTGGTTTAAGAAAAGCAACTCTATTCATTAACAGCTTTTCACTTAGTATGACTTGTGTGTATTACACTCAAACACTCAGCTGTCATATAAAATGATGGGAGCTGACAGTTTGGAATTTGAAAGGTTTGACTCCTTTTGAATGTACTAAATGAACAAGTGCTGTCTAATTTTTGTTGAACTGAGCCCAACAAAAATCCCCTACAAGGATGCAAGATTTTATTATAGCTTTTCAAGTTTAATATGCACAGTGAATATTCAGAGCTTTTCAGCTAGATACTCAGTTAATTCTATGACTAAGAAAGATGTCATTAGGTAGGCTTCAGGCAACAGTGAGCTACAAATGGAATTCCTTCCTTATTTTCTGAAACTCAGAGTTTATGATCCATATCCAATGATGAATGGTCTATAAACTCTCTTATGGTCTTTAATTGCATAAACTTTACATTATAGACTTACATTAGCTTGTGAACATTTTTTTTGCTACAAGATGTAAAAAAAAAGTAAAAACAGAAGTTCCCTCAGCTCTTACACAAATAGAGTATGCAATTCTTCAGTATATAATTTGTTCAGTACTTATGTGCTTTGTTTGAATTTGTACTTTTCTACAAATGCAGAGAAATAAGGCTTTACTTTTTAAATCTTAAAAGTTTACATTTTTTAATGCTTAATTCCTGAAACTCACGCTGTCTAGTTAGCACTCTGTGTTCTATCAGCATGAATTGGTCCTAACCCTGTCAAACTATTTTGCCTTCTAGCTGCTGCTTGTATTAATAAATGGCTCCCTATACCCTAAAAGCAGCATGCATGCTTCCTGAGCAGTGCACTCCTCCACTGGCTTCTGCTGACATTTTGACTTGTTTTAGAAAGCATTAAATAAATAAGGAATAAAAGTTGACATAACATCTTTGATAAGTATTATAGAGAAAAGAGCCTCAGATAGATTGCCCATATATACCCTCTATGAAGATAAAACACAACCACCTAGAATTTAAATTTTGAACAGCAATTTATATGAAAACAAAAAGAGACTTGTCAACACAGGTTATTAGTAGAACTACAGGCTTTGTCTCCTAAAGTGATGCATGTTTTGCTGTCCACTAGCACGGCAAGTAGTTGAACCAAGTGCTATTCATCACATCCATCTCCTACTATAAGGAATACTGACAACGCTGCTTCGATCCTTGGCTCAACCACTAATCAAGCAGGAAAGTGTTAGGAAAAAAAAAGAAAATACATAATTTCAGAACTGACATAACTATATTTGATACTGCAGATGCTTTCAGCATGGAGAAGAGAAGGTCCTGAGGAGCCCTTTAACACAGCCTTCCAGTACCTAAAGAGGGCTACAAGAAAACCGGAGAGGGACTTGTCACAGAACATACAGTGATAGGACAAGGGGGAACAGCTTTGAAATGAATTTTTGAGTGAAGATTTTTAGACAAACATAATGGTATCGGGAAATTAATTGTGTGAATTGTAATGATGTTATTTGTTTTGCTTCAACGGTATTGAAAAATCAACATAAATCACAGTTATTGAAATTAAACAGAACCATCTCATACAGAGAAAGGGCTGCTAGGAGGTTTTTTTTCCTGTCATGTTTTGCAGTTCTGCTTAACCTGACTAACAGCATATCTTTTATTCTACATCCATATCAAATAGCTTTGAGATTCACATAATTCTGAGTTTTGCAATAATTTTGCAAAAGATGTTATTTAAACTTTAATAACTCAAAAAACATCATCAATTTTACTCCTATATATACTTTCAGCATACTGTGCTAATGGATATTAAGCAGACCAAATAAACAAACTCCATCTCACAAGAGATCTCTTTAGTATCAACTATCATAATATTAGTATGTATGGCAGTAAAAACATGCTTGGAGTATTATTTGAAATAAACATGCCTCAGTACTGCACAGAAAACAAGCCTGTTGCACTCATGATTGAATTCTTATGTTGCATTAGAAAATTTGAATGTTTTGGTTAACTACAAAATAATTTCAACCTTTTCAGCATGTTAACCAATTGTTATTTGCAACTCTGACTTAATCTTCACCTAAAGGATCACACACTCTGTTATTATGACTGGTTATTGACCGTTTTATTAAATTTCTCCCAATAAAAGTGTTTTTAAATACTTTTATATGAATGTATGCATTTTAACAATTCTTGATTTCTCTTTTCAGTATTTAGTAAATGGAGATGGCTTGCCTGCTAAATCATTTTCATTTAGTTAATCATTTTCTGTAATTAAATGATCTCAAATGATTCAGGAAATGAAGATGTGTAATAAACTTAAGGAAATTGAACAGTCAATAACTGGGATAGATGACAGCAGTTAACTACTGTATGGGGAGTTAAAAATTCCCATGCTCTATCTAATTGTACGCCTCCAGCCACTGTCTCTTCTAACACAGAGAGAATCTACGACGTGTTGAGTATGAATAGGTCCATAACAGCATTTTGGGCATCTCTCACCCATGGTAGGCTAAAGTAGAATTAGGATGAAATTATTACTGCAGAATTTCTTCTCTGCTGCTCTGAAATCCTTCCCTGCATGCACTATTTATAAACATAGGGGGGTCATGAGGGGGTATTCCCATTCCCACATTCCCATCCTAAATTGCTGTCGCCACCCACATCCTTTCCCCAGCAAAGAGGAGGGCTACTAAAGCACTGTACTGCAGGATTTCCTGTAGACCATGTACAGTATGGAAGGAATTGGAAGAAGATGAAAGAATAACATCAATGGAACATGAGGGAGCTACTCCAGGTCTCCCAGGCATTTCCACAAAATGTCATAAATCAAACAAATGTAAATGATTGGAAGGAACATGCTTTAGTCAAGGAGCTATTTAGGAATAAAGTGTCACACATTTTCCTATACATGCTTGTACAGACTCCAGCCTGGGACCAATCCTATTTCCTCATGATTTCTATTTTGGAAAATAACAATACAAAATTGAATAGACACTTGTGTTCAAATGTTCTTTATGCTAATGACTCCTCAATGTTTTGCACAGTTGCGTGACATTAAGACAAATTATTTCATTCCTAATATAATGTATTTCTAGTAGGACTAATAGTAGGCTTTCCACAGACTATTCTAAGTTTGCAGTAAAACACAAGGCTTATGAAAGTCATTTCCTTTTAGTTTCTTTTCTAAATTTTAAGATCCTAATATTCTCTAGACAAGATTGGGTTTACCAGTTCTTTCATTCCTTTATGCTTTGACAATGTCTGCCTATTATAGATAGGCAAATAATATAAAAGAAATTAAATTATAATTGCTAAAAATGTCAAATATTGCCATTTATGCAGCTAATATTTACTATATACTGGCAGAGTTGTGATTGTATTAAAGAAATTAATTCCTGCTAACAAATAGAAGAACAAGTGATCTTCAATGTTATCTTTACCATAGAGAAATTCTGTTGATTAAGTAATCCTTTGTATAAGCAAATCATTCATTTAATTACTATATATGTCTAAAAGACACCACTACACTGCCTCGGGAATTCCAGAGTTCCTAAATAGTATAGAAATCTGCCTAGAATTTAGATGTCCTTTTCCTCCCTGAACACCATTCAGAGTTACATTCTCACAGGAGATACCACATGAAGGCAGTAGCCAGTTGTAAAATTGCCAGAGGAGTATTATCTTACACTGAGAAGGGCCAATTCATTAAATTGAATCATTAATTAAAGTCTTAAGATAAGGTCTATACAGCATGTATCAAGACCTAAAAATAATAACAGTATAAATTGCTTGTTTTCCAAGACAAAATATTTTTCTTGTGGAACCATTAAAATATAGGAAATGTGAAAATGTAAGATGGTTCAGTGTTCCGAAGCCTATTTTTGATCTAATTGGACACTGAAACACATGTTGAAACACGGACATTTCTTACAAATCCACATAACAGATAGAAGAATAACAGCAAGACAACTCCACCTCAATGCTCTCTTCCCCCTTTATCCATCAACAGTACTCAGAGAAGACATTCTGTGTGCACACACTGCTTCAGAAGAAAGGCCATCACTCCATGCCAAGCTAACACACCAGTGTTTAATCTCGGCTTATAAACAATACAGCCCTTCCAATAGTTATAATTGAATAGTTATAATTCAAAAAATGAAAATTCCGTATTTCTTCTGTTTTCCTCTTTATACTATTTTTCTTTAGCAATGCAGTGTAACTGCTTAAGCGAATGAACAGGCTCTGGCCTCCTTAGCTTCTATGCTTAGACCTGAAAGGATCTGGGAGTAATTTGGCTTCATTTTGGATATCCTGTTAAGGGATTAAAAATGGATCAACTCCCCAGTTGCCTCGCTGCTTTTATGCGCTCTTCATAAAAGGTTTCAAAAGTAGAAGAACAGTATATTTGTTATTTCTGGCTCCGTTAAACACAATAGTAATGAACATTAGCTATTTAGCTCTTATAAAGCATGCAAAACACAATATGCTTATGATGTATGGCACTTTAAACATATGCTTACAGCTATACACTGCCACCTAATCACCTTCATGAGAGCACTGGCACAGAATGCCAAGATTACACAGCCGTGTTTCCAAATGGCCCCTAAGTTGTTTGAAGTTGTCTACTCTCTAGCAAATATTGTGATTTGAAAACTCTTCAAGTATTACATTGTGAAAAGAATAATTTTCAAGAAAAGAAGATGGATTGTAGATGAACAACCTGTGTCTAAGGTTGCACATACAAAATAAAGCTGTTTTCCAAAGGATACAAAAAGATATAAAAAATGAGTGCCCAATAGGCACATTCACTTGGCAATTTTATTTCTGTATAAAAGCTGCTATTAATTACAAACTAGTTTTTATGCAATTCTGCTTTCTTTAAATGTGGAGTGAATTCTCCCCATAAACTAATGAACTGAAGTGAAGCCAAATAGAGACCAGCTGGCTGAATTGCTAAGTAATTTTATCCACATGATTGGCTTTATGATCCTTTCACTACAGTAACTAGTCTTTATTCTTACAATCATCATCAACCATAATTCCAGAGGGAGAGATGATTAAAAATCAAGAGAATAGAGAGGAGAGGTTTGTTTGATGTGGCACAGTGCATTCTTGCACACACTTCTTCTGTATAATAGGTGCAGAATTACAGGTCTTTATAGCCTCCAAAGCAGTGCACTGAATAGCTGCCTCAAAGACATAATAAGCAACCAATGCCTAAATAATCATTACAGATACTCCATTAACAGCATCTATCTGTGTGGCTTTTAACCATAGAAATTGTTTTTTGACAGCTTGTAACCTTTCTTGAACAGTTTCCTTTGGGCATTACACCACATTCAGATCTAATTTTAACTTTTGCTTTGTCTATAATTTATTACTTTCTTTGGAGACACATAATGTATTTCAGTGGAATGGATAAATTCAAATAAAAGACTTAAAAAAATCAATTGCTGTTTTAATCTATTAAATCCTTGCTCTCTAGGAGAGAACTAAAATCTGATGAAACATAACAGGGGAAAAAGGCTAAATGGTCTAGAATTCCTGAGGGTATCTGTTTTACAACAAGCAATATTTTTTTCCTCAAATTATTTAAAATAGGGCATAACCAACTGAAAAAAAAGAATAAAAGTAAAAACATATATAAATAAAACATAAATCCTTTAGGGCTGTTCCTAAGAGCCACAGACTTTAAATGACATAATAAATAACGTGTTATAAAATAGTTTAATAATGTATTGCAATGGGATAAAGAGCTAAGAAAGATGTACAATTGTATCTTTTTTTCCAATGAGAGCTCATAATTACAAATCAGTAAAGATAAGTGACTTATGAAGAGCTAGAGGGCAAGCATGATTTTCAGAAACTGGTGGAAATGTGTAAAATGAATGTGGGGGGTGATGTAACAGTATTAGGTGATTTGTATTGGCTGTCATGGCCATTATCTCACTTCTGGGGACACCATTTTCAGGAATAATGTCCAGTAAATCAATATGTAGTGGCAATCAACATAGCAATACCACAGTTCTGGCAGCCAAAACTTCTGATTTCTTTCAAGATATTCGTCTCTTTTTCAACAGATTCAAGTACTTTTCCCAAAGTTTTCAAATCTATGTAGCAGGTAAACATGCATGTCCAATTGACAGAAGAGTGATTTGAAGTAACCTAAGTGTTCACTGCTGACAAAGGTTCCTGTTCTTCACAGATGGTATGTGGTGGCTAGTCACATCAAAATTAACCATCATCATTGAAGAAAGTGTAAATCAGATAGGCATAAAAATCTACTACTTAGAATCAAGTTTTTTCCCATCTCCTGAATCTTAAAATGGGTCACTAAATCTAGCGCAGTTTTCATAAATGACAGGGAAGGCAGAGTAAATCTTCAAATATAATGTGGAAATATCCCTCTCAGTATGAACTTAATTCATCATGCTAAACTCAGTGAAGGTACATCAGCATAAAATTAGAATGAGGCTGTTATGAATCTAGGAGATTCATGTCTAAATTGCATCTTACAACTCAGATATACTGCAACTTGTATATCTGAGGAGCTGAAAAAAAACAAAAGGCATACTTCTTGGTTATATAAAAGATAATCAATAAGCAGATTTTTAGTATAAATGTTGATAGGGAAAAGAAGTGTCAGTGGAGGAAATTATTAGAAAAGGGTAATGAAAGTGTGAAATATAAAGATCTAAAAAATTATGAGAAAATCTCAACCATTCAGTTATTTTTTGAGCTTCATTCGGCATCATACCAATGCTCAAGACTGTTTCATTGGTTTGGGGTTTTGTTGGGGGTTTTTGTATTGTGGGTGGGGGTATTTTAATTTGGTATCAAGAACATTACTTGTAAATTATGATACTGAAAGCAGAAAGATCACAGTCAGAATACTTTGACAGATTCTAAAAGATTTCAAGACTGCTTTTTGTTTAATTGATAGATATTTAATATCTCAACACACCCAATGCACAGCTGCTGTAAAAATCATGGGCCAAACAGTAAAATGAGCTCTCTGTAATTTGATCAGTCAGTGTCAACCTGATGAACAATGAAACAATGAAACAATGAAACAATGAAAACATCCCTGTCTTAGGTATCTTAAAATTTGGAGATGGGGGGCTGGGGGTGGGGGAAGGGAAGGAGGACTCACTAAATTCTGACCCATTTAATTACATAAGACAGTTCTAATGACTGTAGACTTGTTCTAATTGACTTGCTCACCAATTTGGAGTACCATATTATACACCATTCATCATTATCACCAACAGTAGTTAAGGACATTACAAAGTTGTCAGTATAACACAATTATCTCTCAAATATTTCTTCTTCTAGTCCTTTCCCAATCTTTCAACCTTGTCATGAAAGCACACCCAACTGTGTGAGCATTTAATTCCATGAAATATTGCAGTGATATAATCTGTCTGAGAAGCAACAAAATTGAAGAAAGGCTGTGTAAACCAATATTCTATCTGATGGGAATTAATAGAAAGCAGTATTCTGAGATGCTACCATATGGAAGCATTGCATTTGTGGCACATGAAGCAATCAGAGAATGAAATGACCATTTGAGAATATGGATTTAAATTTAAAAAAAAATGAGGCTGAGGTGGGGTGGAGTAAGTAATTATAAGTGCTCTTAATTTATTACCTCTATCTTTGTCTGGTTTGAGTACAATTATCTGGTTTTCTTCAGTAAAGAAGGATCAACCTTTTGGATTGTTAATACAGTCACATGTTATGAGAACATTCAAAATTGTATTATCCATGTCCTCTTCCACAGAGCTACTCCCCAGTCTCTCAGTCCATTGCTGCAAGACCTTGTATTTGTCCTTGTTGCTGTCAGACCATTTTTTCAAGGATGCTTAGGTCTTCCTTGATGGAAAGATTTCCATTGACTTTAATAACCAGTCCCCAGTCTAGGGCCATTGCAAACTTGAGAGTGAGCTCCATCTGTCCGTCTCAGCTCAGTGATAAAGAGGAGGGTGTCAGTGTAGAATACCTGAATACCCCTGTCACAGACACCCAGGAAGACGACCTGAAACCACCACTTCCAAACACAATCATCCAACTGGTATTGTAAATAGTTAGTTGGTCACTCATCCAGACTGTAAAATCCTAATATGGGTACAAGAATATTGTGAGGACAGCACCAAAAGCCTTGCTAAATTTAATGACATTCACATTTCTCCCTTCATCCAGAAATCCAGTGTTTTGATCATAGAGTCACTCAGATTCATCAGACATGATTTACACTTTGTAAAGGCATGTTGTTTGTTACCTTCTCCTTTATCTCCAGACACATTCTTTGGGAGACTCCACGGTTTTCTTGTGAATCACTGTGAGGCTGACTGATCTGCACTTTTTGGTATTCCTTGAAGATGGATACAACATTCGCTTTCTTCCAGTTGTCAGGGACCTCCATAGATTTCCACAACTTTTTAAATATGACAGAAAGTGACTTTGAAAGGACACCAGAGAATGCTCTCAGCATGCTCTCAGTGATAGGAAGCCTAGCAGGTTCCACAGTCTTACAAGGGTCATCCTCTCTAAAGAAATTCCTGAATCTATTGTCATACATCATGGGAGTTCAGGTGCTCCTCAACCCCCTTTACTAAACAGGAACACCTGGGACACCTGGGTCATGAAGACTGGTGTAAAGAAGACACTAAATAGCTCAGATTTTTCTGGTTTTGTTGTCACTGGATAACCTGCCCCATTCAGCAACAGGCACACATTTTTATTGTAAAGCATTTTACTACTAATGTAGCCATGCATTTTTGTCCTGACTCATTGACAGCAATAATCAGGGCCTCAAGAGTGCAAACACATCCCTTCTCCTTCAAATATGAATTGTTTTCTTAACAACTGGGGGGAAAATGGAAAAAAAGAGAATAATAATAATAATAATAATAATAATAATAATAATAATCTTCCTTGTATCAAATTATTCTGGTAAAGTATTGAGATTAAACTTCTGCCCTTATGAGAATCACATGCAGGTCTGGAGTCCTCTGCACGAGAAAGATGTGGACCTGATTGAGTAGGTCCAAATGAAGATGATCAGAGAGCTGAAACACCTTCTTTCAAAGACAGGCTGACAGAGTTGGGTTTGTTCAGCCTGGAGAAGGCTCCAAGGATACCTTACAGCACCTTCCCATACCTTAAGGGGGCTTATAAAAAAGAGGGATAGGGACGTTTTTACACAGGCAAATAGTAACAGGACAAGGGGCAGAGATTTTGAACTAAAAGAGGAGACATGCAAATTAGATGTCAGGAGGACACTCTTTACTCACAGGGTGGTGAGGCACTGGCACAGTTTGCCCAGAGTAGTTGTTAGTATCCCATCCCTGGAAGTTTTCAAAGGTGGGTTGGATGGTGGCCTTAGCAACCTGTTCTAGGAATGTCATCCCTGCTCAGGGCAGGGGGCTTGGAATGAGATTTCTTTGAGGCCTCTTCCAACCCAAACCATTCTACAATTCTATGATTCTGCTTTCAAGATAGTGTATCCTCTGGACACTAAGAGGCAGGAGCTGGCATGATCCTGATGCAGTTCTGTATCTAAACTGAAATTCTTTGATGACAATGGTGGGCCTCAGAATAATTGAAATATGTCTTAAAGAGATCTGAAAATAGCTGGAACACTGTTTGACCAGGGCCCAGTAATCTCCAAACCATTAAGTTTTTGTTTCATTTTCTTCTAAATATTTTCCTGAGGAGGGTGATTGCCAATATATCTGAATGGTTAGCAACCTTTACTGTGAAGAAGGAACTCTTTACTTAAATTTTAGCCAGTAAGCCAAATCACACAAAGAAGAAAAGAAAAATTTTGTATATAACTCTTAATCCATTCCAGGTAAAACTTAGCTTTGTTTTAAGACAAACTAGATTTCAATGTGACCACAGCTGCCAAATAATGAATAAATTTTTCTTTGATAAAACCAGTCACTTCCCATATATTACAAAGAAAAGTTACTGTTGCAAATGCAGAACAAATGCAGAGCTCATTTTAGCTCTGATTAAAACTCAGTCTGCATGCCAAAACAGTGATGAATGGCATGATTTCTCCATTCCTTCTCTGCTATATGTGATTTTCTGTTGGCACACTATGCACTAATTAAAATGGCTGTAATACACTCAAACTAAATTACGTAAAAAAATAATTGATATATACTAACTTTATACATTTTATCATGTATTTGTGTACATGTGCATATAAATATTGTAGCCTGGCTTCTCAAATGATGGAAAACACCAGTCTTCCACTGAAGTATGAAAGCCTACATCAGTAAAATATCTGGCCCCATTTTTCCTAGATGCACAATATTTACATATTTGTATGTGTTTATTTCCTAATCACTGCAATTTCAAAAGATTTATTGACAACAGAAAGACAGCTAACTATGTCAACACATTCAGATTTCAGTTTTCAAGAGTCAAATACTTACACCTACAATGTAGATCTAAATATGTTTGGAAATTTCAGATTTCAGGAGTCATACCATGTGTTCAGGAATAATTTCTTCATGGAAAGGATTGTCAAACATTGGCATGGTCTTCCCAGGGAAGTGGTGGAGTCACCATTCCTGGAGGTGTTTGAGAAATTATTGGATGTGGCACTTAGTGCAATGGGTTTATTCACAAGGTCATGTTCAGTCAAAGGTTGGACTAGAGTTAGAGGTCTTTTCCAACATTAATGTTCTGATGATTCTATTTGGAAGCTGAAAATAGGACTCATGGATATTTGGTACCAGCATTATATTATAAAAAACCTCATATATTTCAAGTTCATCCTAGAATAAGGTTTGTGTAATTTCTTTGTAATTTCTTTCTGACAACTCTTCTGATTTTATATCCTATCCAGTGGACTGCAATATGCTTAAGTTGAAATTATTTAAAACAAAACAGACACAAATTCATTTTACTATTCTTCTTCTGAAAGTTTTCTGGGAATTTTCCAGACAAAAGGGGAAGAATTAAACATAGGACAAAAATAGTCACATACAGATTACCTTGAGTTTTCTCTACACATAGTTTTCATTTAAAAAAATAAAATTAGATGACTGTTAGGTCATCTAGAGGACAGTAAATTAAAGAGTGAATAAACAAAGTCTTTCACAATAAAGGAAATGATGGAACACAGATTTTCTCAGTATAACAAGGTATGAGATCTGGCCTCAGAACTTCACCACAATAGACTAAATTAAAAATAGCAGAGAACAAGTTAGAATCATACATGGTTAGGAAAAAGGTTTTGTTTATAAACCATAAAAAGAGGTATGCTATCAGTTGGAACACTACAGTATTTTGAGATCAGTTTAAACAAACTTTCTCTCAAAAAGCTTTTCCTTTCTCCATATGTCAACCACATATGTCTTTTAAGACCAGTTTATTGTCACTTTAACCTAAATGAATTTCTCCTCCACACACAGGGCAAGTAAAACAAAATCTTAGGGATCTTTAAAACTGAAATATATGAGAAGAAATGTATACTGGATTGCACTTGTATACTGGAGCAGAAGATATGCAATCCAAATCTTGATTGCAATTTGACTTAATCTTGAGTTTCTTTAAAAATAAATGCAAATAAATACACTTAGCTTCAAAAACCCAAAACCAACTAAAAAAAAGAAAAACAAACAAAAAAAAAAACCACAGAAAAAAAATCTACCCAGAAAAATCCAACCAAAAAAAAATGGAACACTTTTAGAAGTCAATTTAGTTCCTCCCATTCCCATTGAAGGCTATCAGAGTACAACCACACATTCAGGCTTTTCCCACAGTACTTTTGCAGAATTACAATTAGTAAGTAGTGATTTTTAATTAATTATACTATTCTACTTTCTATAGACATCCCACCTTCTGAATTTGGCTGGTAAAATAATTTCTTCCCTTCATCATTTAATTCCTAACTTCTCTGACCCAAAGCACAGTCTCTTCTTTTATTTGTTATAATTTGTTAAATTATAACAAATAAAATTTTAATCCTGGAGTTTACTAGAACCTAACTGCCCTCAAGCCACTATTCACAAGAATAAAAAAAAAAAAAAAAATAGAGAAGAGCAGAAAAAGCTGCAGCAAGCAGGTAGGTCTAGCAGTCTACAGGCCATAGCTGGATTTCAGCATATTTACCTTCATTTGACTTAAAGATTTGGACTGATGTCTAAATGTAGTTCCAAAGTGAATGTTCAACTTAAGACAGCCCAACTGCACTTGAAATTTTATGATTTTAGAAAATAGTAAAAGAAAATACTTCCAAAACAGAGAGAAGAATACTGAGAATTATAACCCACAATCAAACAACACTATAGTGAAACATGGTCCAGTTTCATGCAATTTGTCAATAACCTGCTTTGCTAGTATAGATGGGTAAATTCTCCATGGACCCCAAGACCTTTGGGAATGTATGAAATCAATCATTTTTCTTCCTTTTTTTTTTAACTCACAATTTTATAAAACTACTTACAGACTTTCTACCCATTTAAATATCCCCTATCAGTGGGCCAATTTCAGATTTGCAACAATTGCTAACAAAACTCTGTGCTTAGCATTTAAGAGAATTTACACGTTAACCAGAAACCATCTGTAAACACCGGTAAAAATCACTGAGGCTGCTCAGATTAAGAAAGATTATTTTGAATTTTATCTGAAAACTCAAAAGACACCTACAAAATACAATGAGTTTGAAGTTATACTTTAAAATGGTATAAAAAGCATATATTCAAATTTTTATAAGATAAGCAATAGTGGCAACATGATAAAAGTAAAGGTAGGATGCATATAAGAATTAACCACAGCCAGAAATGCAAATGACTTCTCTTGCTATACCTGAATAGAATCTGGGAATTTGGTCCAAAACACTTATTGAAAAAGATAATTATGTTTACAGTGGAGAAAAATACAACAAAACTCTCTCCCCAATCAATTACTGAGTTTTTAAATTCCCCAAATCAGTTAGAATAATTTGTGAAGGCATGTATGTTACAAAATCTAATGGCATGGAAATTGTGGCTTATATGTTTCCCAAATGCTTCTAAACTTAAAACTCTTTCAAAAGTAAATTATGCTTAGGACAAGCTGACAGCTGTGTTGATCCCAGTGACCTAGTCTTAGAATTGGGAGCAAAGTGGCCATCAGTGGTCTCATGCAAACTGAGTATGAAGCTCGATGTATGATGAGGCAAGAGGACCAACACTGGAAGAGACTTCCTAGAGATGGTTGGTGCCCCCAGACTGTCACAGGCAGAGAGGAATTCCGATAATGCCTGCAATAACACGCTTTAGTTTTTGGTCAGCCCTCAAGTGGTCAAGCAGTTGGACTGGGTGATCCTTGCAGATCCCCTCCAACTGAAAATACTCTATTCTATCCCAGAAACAGCACCTCTGCAGAGCTAAGCTCTCGTAACTGGATCCCCTCCTTGTATCCTGTGTCCATCCCTTCACACAGGGACTTGCACTTACTCGTTCCTTAAGGACACAGATGCACTTTTGGAAAGGACAGCCAGAACATGTGATGGCATTCAGTGGGACCATCTGTTGACAGTCTGAGGGTCCTGAACCACAGCTTCAAGTGACTGGCATCATTGGTGTACTCTGAAACCCAGCAGACCTTAACCTATACTTATTACTAAACAAGTATAAACCTTGGTCTTCACTGATCTCAGAATTACTGAAATTCTATAGCCTCAATCATGCAGAGGCAAATGTTTCTGGCTGCCAGGTCCTCCTGAATCTAACAGAAGCTGAAGCCCAGCTAGCACTGAACTGTACTTGCCTTTTGCAGCTTCAAGTTCAGCATTGTGTTGATAGAGTCCAAGGTAAAGATCATTCTGAGATAGCTTTTTGTTTACACGATATTGTCAAATTTACATGCATCCTTTGCTTATTTCCAAGCTCAGCACCTTTACCATCTGCAATGTAAACATGTTTACAACTGTGTAAACAAGTATATGAATGGACCTAACAACTACAGCTCAAGGAGCACTGTAAACACACACAAAACTATTTAGTGATGTCTCCAGTGTACCTGTACGGCTCTGCTGCTGTGAAGTTTAAGTACCATTCGACTTCACTGCAAGCAGGAACTAGACTGTTATCTAGCAAAGTGGCTACACTGATGTACAAGATCTAACATCTCATGATACAAAAGAAAAAGACCATTCAGTGCCTAAACTAGCTGAAGTTTATACCCAGCTTACAACCTTTAATTGAAAAAGTAGAGAAAAATACCGGAAACCTAAGAAGAGAAATGCCAATTCCTTTCTTTTTTATCTTTTCAAGGTCTTCTATTTTACTACCTGAAAATACAACCTGCCTGCCTGCAATTATATAACAAATTCTACTTGAATGGAGTAAGTATCACATTCCCACAATGATTGATGACAGATGTCCAATCATGTTCTTGTTACTGGGTGGGATCAGCAAAGCAGTTGCCAAAGGCCACAGGCAAAACCAAAGGAAAGAACAATGCAAATTCACAATTAGGGAGTCTCTGGGGTGTGGGAGGAGAAAGATTTGGGCATCTGCAGATTATTGCAAACCTGGTTTTATTTTGGAGAGAAAAAAAGCCTTATGCACTTTCAAGTTCCTGACCAATTTTTTGTCCCATAACTATTCTTTAGAACCCATAGGTCACTGTTCCAACTATCATATGTTTCCCACACTAGACAGCCTGGACCTTTTCCATCAGCTGCAAGAAATTTTCAGCATATCTGGTATAGGCTTTTGTCATCAGCTGCTCTGAGCCTGTGTGCATAATGACTATCAATTCTTTCCACTGGCTGCTATGCTCTTTGCAGACCCTAGTGAATCTCTCTTAGCAACTACAGCAGCCTTTCACAATACACAATTAAATTAACATTTATAGAAAGCATAAACCCTGTAACAAAGAGCAAGTTTTAGTTAGCCCTTCCCTATTTTTTCCTCACTCCTTTATGTGATGCTGTAGGAGAGACTGATCTGAACACTAATCAGCAAAAAAAAAAAAAAGGAAATCATCACTTCAATGAGTTCCAAAAATGGTTGATTTTATACAGAAATAAAATGCTAAAGAAAAGGCAGAATGCACCTGGAATGAGTGCTTAAGGTTAGGGTCAGGGTGGTTTTTCTTTTCACAATCATTGCAGATCCTTCCATCTCAAAATTCTGGCTGCACTATAGCCTCAGGCTGTGATTCCACAACAGTTAACATCAACCTGAAATGTCACCCTTGGAGTCCTTCTCCCTTGCTCTGTTTCAGGAAATAAACTAGCAGGAGACTGTCCTTATAAGAGAAAACAAGACAAGTCAGAAACATTTGCTGATTTTCCCTGCCTGAGCCAGCTCATCACAAGATCAGATGAGCATCAGTGTCAACAGAGCAGATTAAGGGAAGGAGCTGCATCACAATCCTGGGGCCAAGGCAGGGAGGACCACAAAAGTGCTGACACAGCTTGGCTTCAGATGCATCAGAAGTGCTGCTGCTTGAATTTTTTTTTTTGCTAGAAATCTTATATTGTCACTTCACTGAAGACCTAGTCTGCTTTAGACTCTGACACCTGCATAACTCTGAAGATACCTCGGGGGTATCATCACAAAGCTCTTTGTGAGGTCTAAAAATCCTGTCTTGGTTGGTGATAAAATTTAGGTGTACCAATACAAACTGAAAAGAACTTTGAGAAAAATATAATCAAGATCTACTTTGCAAATGAAAAAGCATTTTCACAGCTGAATTAAAAACTGTATACATAAATATATTAAATGGCTATTTACAGAAAAATTCACCAAAAAAATATAATTTTCTCTATGAACAAGTTAAAAATACATAGGTAGTCATTGATGCTGTGACTAAAATAATGTTTTATCAAAAGAGATATAAAATATAAATAGGAACGAAGAAAAAATGGAAGTGAGTAAAAATCAGAATTATTCCATTCATAGAAGAATAATAGCTAAAAGATAAGTAAACTAAATATTGATAGCATCCTTTTAAAAAGATATATATTCTTAAGAATAAACAATTTAATATTTTACACATCTGTGAAGTGATACTGGTTTTTTGCATCTAAATTATAAAAGAAAGTTGACTGTTAACAATTAATTGTGAGATTTTTAACTACCACCTACCTTTGCCTAACATACAGTACAAAGAAAATGTCTACCTTGTGTAGTTTTCTAGTGATGGTGAGGGAATAATTATTCTGCTTCACTGTCATGGTTCAAATCTCAGAGCTCAGGTAAAGATTTAAATTAATTTAGGCTACCTTTTAGTTACATTTAAAATAATACACCTAGTAATTAAGATAACAAACCACTGCAGAATTACATAGAGAATGTGATACCTTTTGTTTAAGCTTTTAGCACCATACAGAAAAAAGCTGGCATTGAAGACTTCTATAGAACAATCCCAAAATGCATCTGTTTTGATATTGCAGATTTATTTACACAAGATATAGGTTATTCACTAGAAAAAATTTGGACATAATTAACCACTGAAGGTTTTAATGCTAAAGAAAAACATTTATAATGAGATTACATAATAAAAAAAGACAAGGGTAGACAATTTGAATTCTTCAGGTGTTTACATATCCCTACCTGCATAAGCTGTTACACATGTATTGACTGTATCTCTGAAGAAGTAGCTCAGAATACTAACCAAGAAAGACAGTAGTAGGAAGGAGGGGGGAAGCCACACTCTATGAAAAACACATGTTAATTTTACAATACTGATCTCAAATTGGTCTAAGAAAACATAAATGGAAAGTAGATCAAAATCTTGAGAATAATTTATTAACTTAATTATCTCAAAAACTAAACTCCAAACTCCAGAGAAACAAAGACTCCCTTAGGTAAATGTAGGTTTGAATGCACATGTACTTTAGACAAAAGGCCTGATCAGAGCAAAGTCTGAGTCAACAGAGAATAAAGGTCTAATATTGTAAATTTCATGTTTAATATAAATAGAAATATAGAAATATAAATATATAGGTGGGTTTATACCAAATGCTTAATAATTGAATGATATCCGCTACAAAACCAACCTGAAGAAACATTTCGTCGACTTTATTTTAGCATTAACAGCTTTCCTCAGCAAAAGTGAAAATGACCCACTGTTCAAAGCAAAATGTAGGAACTTGTGGAAGAAAGAGATCAAAAGCAATAAAGCAGTCATACTTAACAGAGAACCTGTAATAATAAAGTTCCAAGACTGAAGGACCAAGAAGGCATAAACACATTCAGTAAATATGCAGCTAGAGCCTTGTTTTAACAAAAAAAATTCCAAAAAGTTTAGCTCAAAAAAAACCCCTAAAAAACCTCATTCAAAGCTATCCAGGTTGCGATCTTGCCAATATTCTGTTTCAGTAAGTGGAAAGTCTTCCACGGTGGGATCAATATCCCACCGAGTATGCCACAGGAGGATATTAATTTCAGAAATAATTTCCTGCTATTACTCGTTTGACTACTAAGTTTGCAGATTAGTCTGCTTTATTTGCCCCTCTATTTCATGAGTTTTCTGCATACAAATTAATTTGCAAATGTAACCAAACACTAAAACAACTTTCACATGCTGATGATGTTTGTGTTAACAAGTTAAAAGCAACTGCATATAATTTCATAATCAAGCATAGAGTCTGATTCTGTATTTTGGAGCTACATTTACTCTGTTACTTCACTTTAAGAAAATTCACCAATTGAAAAAATTGAAACTGAGGTCTTTACAAGGCTGCAAAATGACAAGATTATATTATTTTTTTTCATTCAACAGTTTAAGGAAAGGGAAAGTTCCGCATCATTATACCCCAGTTTTTCTTGCTACTTGTACAATTTATTTTCATTTAAAAGTCTGAATATTTTTTAGGGTTTTGTTGATACAATGTGCTTAAATTCCAAAAGAGAACAGGTCAATTTTAATTTCAAAACAGCATTTTTTAAAAACACAAACAAATCATCTGACTTAAAATAATCACTGTTGTGAAACATAGGCATTAAAATACACATATAATATTAAACACATGGCAATTAAGGATATTATAATAGCAATTGTACCATTTATTAAATAGTTGCAGTGACTCTGTAAACTGCTTTATTGATCATTGATAAGAACAAGTAGTTAATGTAATAAACTTAAATGTCTTAATTTTAAAAAAGTCAGCTTTCTACTCCTTCTGAAAAGTTTAGCCCAGTCACCTACTTCACAATAAAATACACTGATATGAGGGGTAGAAGAGTGAGAATTAGTCCTCTGTGTCCCTTCCTTTCCTCTTATCCTCCTTATAAGCTTTTGTTTCAATACTGGTTATGAACAGCACTTGTCAGTCAATATCCAGGTTCCTTTATGCATAAAATGCACATGAATAATATGGTAAATAATTATTTAAATTTATCAGAAACTTCCTATTTTTTTCAGTGTTTCTTGGACATTATGAAATGTACTGTATTCACTCAGCTCAGCACATAAGTTGACAGACAAGTCCCCTCAGACTATACATCTAAGAAAATCTGCTTTCCTCTGTTAAATCTCCATACTACACAACAGCAGTGGTGTTGTTCCATTTTTTTATTAGTTAAATATTCCAACTGATAGTTTGTAACCTCAAAAATTCTATTCTGTCACAGAAAAAGAAACTCAAATAAAATTCGTTTTCAGGTATTAGTTTCTCTCCAATATATTTCTTATTGATTTTTTATACAGCAGCTTGTAGACAAATATATTACTCATCTCTTTCATGAAAGTAGGTAAAGAAAAAATGTAGTGGTCCTCATATAGATGCTTATATTTTAATTTATTCTGGTTTATTTCAAAATCCAGAACCATGTTCTAGGAGAATAGAAGCTTTTTTCATAAACAGAAGTTATATCAAAACATTTCATCATGTATATACCATTTAACTAATTAAAAATGTATTCAATAAATAGTCCTGCATATATTATTCAAACGATGCAGTATGTTTACCTTCACTGCACAAAGGTCAAACAGAGAAAGTAAAGCATCTTTTTTTTTTGTCACTTTATTTTAATAAGCTCATTAGTATTTAGCTAGAGTGCTGAGAAAAATATGTAGATTTCCCTGGAAGCTGTTTGACATGTTACTATGTTGCTTCAACTCATTTTTCTTACCTTCAATTTCTTTCTTAATTTAGAAGGAGAAAATCTGTGATTTGCATGTTACAGAATTTTCTAGTAAACTCAAGCAAACTGCATTTGATCTAGATTTCATTCTGGTTTTTCCTTACCTGACATGCAACAGGATTACTAAGCAACAAACGCCATCTAAATAGACTTCTGATGAGATGACTGTCAGACTTACATTCTGCCAAGCAATCATTAAAGTGACCCAAATGACAGGTGTCACAAACACACCAACTCTTGCTTTTAAAGTATGTCTCTAGACCAAAATGAACTGAACATTTTAGCTAAGAGCAATTGATGAGAGCAGTAAGCAAATACCCAAGAAGTCCCTTAGTGATACATTCAGAGATCTCCAAATTCAGTAAAATTTTGTTACTCTACTCATTTTAGTTTCCTTAAGATAAGCTGTTTTGAATTCAACAGATATATTTGTTCTTGTTTTTCTTTATGGAGTCACAAAACAAAATTATTTCATTTGGAAAAAACACAATGTTTCAAAAACATTGGAAGATATTCTAAATCCTTAGAGTTATTCCTTGGGTACAATTCTTATCTGAATGGAGATTTGTTCCAAATCTCTCCTCTGCAAGGCAGGTGAGGATGTGGTCCATGTCACCTCAGATCTCTGAGATTCTACCACATGTCTAGAGGAAGAATTTTATGTGATGTAGTGTTCTCAGCTAATTTATACTAATTCAGGGGTTTTTTTTAAACAAAGGCAAATTAAGAGGTCTTACTCATTAAGGGAGTACATATGTATCAAATCTCTTTTTTTTTTAATGTAAACATCTAAGTTAAGCTGCCTCAAGCAGTGAAACATGGGGAGACTGGGAGACTGAGCTGCCTGGAAATTCTTTTTGGAACAGGAATCTGGGCAAAGATGAAAAGGATCTGAGACCTCATTCACAGCATACATTTAAATACTCCTTTCTTTCTTAAAGATCATGCTGACATCCCTTCTTTTTTTGTTGCAGTTTTACAAATTCCTAGGAAAACTTGCACACGAAGTTATCTCTACTCGGCAAATTCTGGTGTTTTCCCAAGAGGTGAGCTGAAATTTCACAAAATAGAATGGACTCTCCAAGTTCCATATTTCAGTTGCATGACATGACAGCATCTATTTAAGCCTCAGTTGCTAAAATGAAAAGGGTAAACACTCCCCAAAAAATAACACTACAAATTCAAATTCTGTTAACTGAGTAGTCTTGATAATATCAGAAGCAACTTTTTGGCAATTTTCAGCAGATCCATCATTCATTACAATACTCTTGCCCAGTTCTAATATTCAGTAGTGCTATATTCTCAGGCTTACACTTACTTCTTAGTATCTTGATCATCAATAATTGCATGAAGAAGTGACAGTTTTACATGATATCCTGCATATCCAACTACAAGCTTTTATGCAGTTTATACATAAATGCTTCCAAATCTAGCTGTTAACATTAAAGTCTTGTTTAACCACTCTTTATCTTTGTTCTACTTCCGTATAATATCATGCCAATTATTTTAAAATAGTGTTTAACAAGTTATCTTTTGAATTCTATTTCAAACTGTTTAGTGTAGCTAATACACTGTGTCAAATAGTTAACAGCAGTTGCAGGTAACATGCTTGCCTTCTATATAAACTTAATGCCCTGGATTGGAAAGCAAAATAAAAATGTCCTTTTTTCTGTCCTCTCCTGAAGAGAGCTTTATTTAGAAACTATTCTATACTCATAAATATGTACCTTAAAAAATGCAGAATTGATTTAATTTTCTTCATAGTCTGTGAGCTCCATATCTAGTCACTGCCCACTGTTGTTTATGGCTCTTGCTTGGCAGTAGCAGAACGAAGCAAGTTAGGGCTTCAGGTTGGAAGTAGTGTTTTACACGAGCAGTCCTTCAGCCTGTGGGGTCCTAATAATACCTGAGACCCTGAGTAGGATATAGCCCAATATAAATAGCATTTAATACCTTTAAAAGAATCCTTTCCCTCCTGCCCGACTCAAGGGAGAAGCAGAGAGCCAGTTGAGTATTAAAGTAAAACTAGTTTTTTTCAGGAGGACATTAAGACAATGAGAAGACTGTTAAACTCACCACAGTTTGAAATTATAGAAGGATAAAAATTTGAACTAGTTTCTAAAGCATCAGCTTTTGACTCACAATAAATATGCTTGAAAAGGGATTTATTATATTGCAGTTAATTTTCTAAGTGCTATATTTGCTCATAAGGCAATTTGATAAAATTTATGGTAAGAGGGCAGTGCTAGGTTAACTGAAGGGAAGACATTAGATATTAAGACCCTGTATAAAACAATCTGTGAGATCATAGGGAAGTGGGGAAAAATCATCAAAATTAATGATTTATACCTAAGAATAATTTCTGATTGGAATTACCACTGATAATTGTCCTCCACATTCCAGGATAATTTTGAGGAAAATAATTGAGAGATTCATTGAGAGATACAGAAATCTAATGTTTTCTTTTAAACAGTTTTCTTGTCAGATATTCTTGTTTCCACCCGACTTCAGAGTTGTGTTGGTTTTGGCCGGAGCAGGGTTAATTTTCTTTAGCGCAGCTAGGAAGGATTTTTGCTGAACACGGGGTTGATAATACAGAGATGTTCTGGTATTGCTGAGCAGGGCTTAGAGCCAAGGCCTTTGCTGCTTCTCATACTGCCAGGCTGGTGGGGGGGCTGGGGGTGCATGGCAGGCTGGGAGGTGACACAGCTGGGACAGGTGACCCCAAGTGACCAAGACACATTCCAAACCACATGACATTGTGCTCAGTATATAAAGTGAGGGGAAGAAGGAGGAAAGGGAGGACATTTCGAGTGATGGTGCTTGTCTTACCGAGTAATCATTACATGTCACGGCTCCCTGCTGTCCCAGAGATGGCTCAACATCTACCTGCCCATGGGAAAAACTGAATTAATTGTTTGTTTTTCTTTGCTTATGTGTGAACAGTTTTTGCATTCCTTATTAAACTGTCTTTATCTGAATTCACAAGTTTTCCAGCTTTCACCCTTGTGATTCTCTCCCCAGTCCTGCTAGTGGGGGAGTGAGTATGCAGCCCTTTGGGGCTTAATTGCTAGCTGGGGCAAAACCACGACAAAAGTAATAAAGGAATCATTGTCAGAAACAGACGGCAATATTGGATGTATTAGAAAACCTTGTTCAAGAGGATTCGAGTTCAGTAAGTTAATTGAAATCAATACAGATTCGGTTTTCTAGCAGAAATGAGCCCTACATGGACAATTATGAAATTAAGTAAAATTAATCCCTTGTCTACTGGAACTACTGTTAATTGGGATCAAAGTTTGACCTATTGTCCAACAAGCAACTTTTCTATAAAATCTGTACTAAAATGCATTAATAAGTCAGCAATACAGTTTAAAAAAACAGGAGTATTAATGGAATAAATAGGATTATTGGTTACTGAATGGACAAACTCATCTTATTTGAAGTTTGACTTGAGCACCTACAAGTGGTACTTGATACATATCCTGTAAATACAGAAACATAATGGGGTTTTTTTGCTTCTGTTATATATACAAAGCATCACATGATAGTAACTGCATTAATGATGGTATTATCACTTGATAATCTTGCACTTTTAATGAGATTTTGTGTTTATTAATGCTGCCTGTAGAAATTTTTCAGGGAAAGAGTATCTCACAAAAAGTCAATATGACAGAGCAGACTTTTTCAAGGACTGTCCATTTAAAACATAGCACCAGATTTTTATTAGTCTTCAATAGAGAGCGCAGTAAAGAAATCCAAACTGCTACACCATTTTTGCATTAAAAGAAACCTTCTACAGACAATATAAAGTACATATCATACCAGTAGAAAAACTTGGTTCAGAGACTTAACAAAGGCTTTCCTGCATGAGTACTATTATGTTTGAATGGTAATCGTACACAGCTAGTGTTTTCTTAATGTCCTGGGGAGCCTGATCATTGTAAATTACCTGTGACATCTCATTAATCCTCTTTTTCCTCACAAACGCATAATTAATGGTAACATTGACAATAATACACAAATTAGCTAAGTGACGCTTTATGGTGTTGGTTTTGATTAACGTCAGGAACCCAAAAATGACATTAATGTAATGCAGATCCCAAAAGGCAACCTGCACTTTGACCTCAGACATACATTTTGTTTGCACCATCACAAAGATTAATCCTTCCCTGGATGAAGACAAGACAAAACTCTGGCCACTGGCATTGCGTGCTGGGCTGTCGCTGAAAAACAAACTGCCTCAATTGCATTTGTTTAAGAAGGAAATCTTAATGCATAGAAAACAACGGCTTAGTGTCATTTCCTATTGTCTTGTTAGGACAAAGATAAATGAGCTACTGTCATGATTTAGATCAACTGCTTCTCTGCTAACTTCTATTATTTGCTTATTTATGGACTAGTGTTTAATTAAAAGCATACCTAGATACAGAACTGCACAATAAACTAAAAATGCTTTTTCACTTAATACGTGCTTATTTAGGGGATCAACTTGTGTTTAAACTCTTCACGTGGTGTGGTAGACACAATACTGATGTTATAGGTACAAACAGGTAGTAGAAGACTACTAAAATGAAACAATATCTTTATCCTAACTTGAACTAACAGGATCAAAGGTACCATTTATCCCACTAAGTTTAAAAAAAAAAAAGACCAAGTCTCTTAAAAATATATATTTATTGTTTCAGAAGCTGTATTTATACATATACGTATAACTGAAGGTATGTGGCCCAAAACAGTTAGAAGACCCATTTCCCAATTTAAAAGCACTGTTTGCAACTACCTCACCACCTCAGAAACTAAGGTTAACTATGATTATATATGCAGATACTCCTTTCAATTATTTCATAAATTTTACCTTACAGAAGATAAAAAAACACAAAAAAGGTTGCTACTATTTTGATAGGCATAACAGTCTAGATTTCCTCTAAAACAGGGTATTCTTTCATCACTTTTCTCTCATTATACATTTTGCTGAAAAAGTGTATCTGTAAAAAGCAAAGACTGATTTAGTGAGTTAACATTTTTACATGCATCAGATTTTGTAAGTAAAAAAACCATAACCAGACTCCCCTGAAAACTGTGGAACACTTTATATTTCCCATTGCAATAAAATACAGGTTTGTCTTCAATTAATATGATAATTTTTTTTAATATCTCCAGTTTTGTCCTGGTTCATTAATATGGGCAGATGAATAGGTATAGGTTTGTCTTGGACATTCCAGGAAGGAGGAAGTAAAAATTACACAATAATCTAAATCACAAAAAATACTTTAATACCACAAATATAAACAGAAAATTATAGTTCAAAAGAGAATAATTAAAGATGTACTGGGTAGAGAAAACTTTTCAAACTTTAATGTTTTGATTATAATAATAATATATAATATAATTAACATATAGATTTTCAGTCTTTTAGCTTTCAAATGCCTTATCAGCTGATCTTAACTGCTGTACTTAAAACTGCAAGGGATATTTGAAATAACTTGTGTAGCTTGTCAACATTATTTTTGAGTTTCATTTCTCATTAGTATAAATTTTAAAGTTTTGAGTTTTGGTTTTTTGTTTTTGTTTTTTTTTTTTTTGCAAAACATACTAAACTTCTTCTAACTCACAAATACATGTTAAAGCACTGTGGAATTTAAGGGGCAAAAGGGAATCCCATAGAGGCCATATATTTACTCTAACTAACCAAGACATAAATCCAGATTACTGCAATAAATTATTTCTATTATTTGAACAGAGTAAGTACAGTATCACATTTGAAAGACATTTGAGTTTAATTCATATCTTAAAATTGACAAAGATAGACAATCTCAGCTACACCAACTGAAATGCACTGATGAATATGGGATATACAAGCTAGACCCAGGAGCAGAGACAAATCTGTTCTTTATATCATCATTGTGGCATAAGGTCATTCAAAATGTAATTGTACTTCTTTGTAAAACATAAAAAATTGTCTGGTTGGAGCTGCAAATTTTAAATGGCTTTGTCTGTGGAGTAATTCTTTATCAGCTAGTATGAAGCTAGTAATTCTTTGTTTCATACGCAATTTGCTGGCAGACTACAGGAACCATTTACCACTTTTACTTTGCTGACTTAATATTCAGGCAGATACAACAAAAACCTCCTAAAGATACATCTGGAAAGAAACCAGCCCACTTTTAACCCTTCCAAGTTATTTCAATTTCCTTTTCACCATAGATATGATTAATATTAACCTATTAGCCTGTATCATTTTATTTTTTCAATTCCTTGCCAGCCTTGTAGAATGCAATCTGTCTAGAGATACATTTAAATAAATTATTTGTTTCAACATTTAAGTGCTGCATATTGACTTTTAGTATTTAAAAACGGTTACAGCAAACTTTTTTTTAAAAGCCTATAGAATTTTGTGCATATGTGTGCATGTGAAATGAAGTCAGTGTGTAAGGAAACAATTTTCTCACAATTCACCTTACACTAGTACTTTAGCAGTTTCAAAAAATCTTATTCAAAACCATAATCTTATGAGAGTTATCTGCCTATTTAAAATTCTTGTTTGTTGACCATATCTTGATATTCAAGATCTACTTGAATTCTGTGGCTGAGTAATATCTACGGTTAAGGCATTTCCTTATTTCACAGTTTTACAGTAACCTGATGAATAGGACAGGTCCAGAAGGCAGTGCCAGTTTAGGTTTCCTTTATAGTTTAGAATAATCAAAATATTTCCATAAATATGAAAAAACACTTAAAACAGTTAAATATGGATTCAGTTTTATCTTTTCAATATTCTGCAATTCATACAAATGTGTGTCACTAAAAATATATGCAAAAGCTATGTTCTGTTAAACTCACATACAGAAACACTTTGCCCCAGCTGGATTTAACATATATGTCTATAACTATATTTCATCATAGAACACAACAGTGTATTTTCAGAAAAGATACTCAGAATTTTACAAGCCCTTTTATATATACACCTAATTCACAGGAAAATGGTTTTCAGAAAACACAGGATTGTACATTTCAAGAACTTAATACTTATTTCACCACCATAAATGTTTCTTGCACTGATGGAAGAAAATTTTAGACATGTCAACATTTACCTGTTGCTCTCTGAAATACTGCACAGTGACAACATGCCTAATTACTTAACCTAGCTGTTAATTGAGAAATTATTTCTATAAACATTCTCTACACTTTCATCTGCAGGTGTTTCAATTTGTTTTCTAAACAATAATAAAAAATTAACATAAAATACAAACAACATGATGCACATATACATAGATTTGGGCTGTTTTCCCCCATTTTTTGGGAGAGAGGTAACAACCCTATTGAGACTGTACTTTATGAAGGACTTTAATGAGATTTCTGACTATATATTTTTACCAAGAATGTCAAATAAGCTCCAAAAGCAAAAGTAAACCATAATGTAAGTGACACATACTAAAAATAACCCTATAAATCTGTTCATTCTGTTTAGATAGTCTCCTAAGTAGTAAAATGCAAGACTGTTTAGCTTTATTAGATGTTATGGAGAAAACTAATTTTGGGGAAATAGGCCACTGATAGTCTTGTACTGTTCTAGTGCAATACAGTGAAGACAGCTATTTTTAATCTTCTGTAGTATCTTAGTAATAATTAGGCAAAACCTTTTTAAGTGAACTTTTAGAGCCATAAACATACAAACTCCAAATAAAATGGACATAGATAATTTTATTTTTTAAACTAAGGTTGTGAACAAGCTGTGTTTTGCTAAAACAAAGCTACACATCTCAAAGAAAAATTTACAATCCGTTTTAGCCTGTCAAAGCAGTTTCAGTGTTTCCTACAAACAGCAGCTATATCTTAATATAAATCTGCTTGCTGAAGGATTTTTGTAAAAAATGAACACGAAAATTTGTGAAAAGAGAGGTCGTAAAAGTTTTACACTTCAATTTAAGATATTACTGTTTGAAAAAAAATACAAAGAGTGAATTTGGAAAGCTGTACCACATCATATGAAAAAGTACAAATAAAGGGGAACATATTTTAAGCCTTCTTGTATAATCTGAGAGCTTTAAAATCTTTTTCCTACATCTGAAAAATGATACTAAGCAGAATGTTAACATTGGTTGCATTTTTTGTGTTTGTGCCCAAAGCGACAGCACTCCAGGGCTTTGTTTTGGGATATCTTAATTAAACCTAAGGATGGATAAACAGATCTACACCGAATTGCACTATGACTAGTGAAGACAGACAAGGCTCAAAAACTAGCACCAATCCTTCTAGTCCTTTGAAGAATATAAATTGTAAAAATTGTCATAGCACATTCCTTCTAATTTTTAAACCAAGGCATACAGCATACAATGAGCCATTTTAAGAAAATATGATGGCTGAAGGGTTTCTGCCTTTGCTCCAGTTCAAGATAAAAGTGTAAAACAGCAGTTTTAGTGCGGCAGTTATTACAACCATAATATTCTAGTAGACAGTGCCAAGAAGTCATTAATGCAATATATATCTTTTTGATTCCTAAAATGCCGAGTTAATGGGCCAAATTTCACAATACCTTGTACTTGCAGTGCTGTCATTTTTTATAGCTATCAACTAAAAATAGTATGGCAGATATTAAACAGGCATTTCTTGTACTGACCTCGATTTTGTTAATCGTATAGAAAGCTAAAAAAAACCCAAAAACCCAACAGCTTAAAAAGGTTCTCATTCTTTTAATTTTGAATGTATGTTTCTATGTATGTATGTGCATCTACAATTTTTCAAAATACCAAAGTAGGTTTTTGCACCTTCATTCAAAATGTAATTGGTTATACTAAATGAACCATCAACTAACTTGTTCAGATTTTCCAAATCTGGGGAAGATCTTAATTCCTAAGTGAAATATGACTTATCTGTAAAAAATTACCTATAACTGTCTGTATCCTCCAGTTTTTTTCTACATACATATATACATATATAAATTCAGGTAAAGAAATATTCTTATATTTAGTGTTAAATGAAACCTATTAACAGCATGGGAGAACTAACCACTGAAGCTCATAACAGCAGGGACCATAGTAGTTTGCATCCAAAATAAATTAAAAAGGTTGCATTCAAAATAACTTAAAAAAAAAAAAAAAAAAAAAAAAAAGAAACCAAGCATACTGAAATCAAAAACTAGGTTAAATTGGGAAAATGTCAGTGATTCTTACTGTGAAGGAAAATGTACACAAATACACCCAAAAGAAAGAACAGGCAACTACTATGCATTTAAGTACAAGAAACCTATCAAATGTGTATATCTATACAGAATATATGGAAAACTTAAGAAGTCCATTTTCAATAGCTATCAGTTGAGATAGCAACTAATGCGGTACTTCTCTGTAATATATTAATATTTTATGTAAAAGTGACACTGTGGCATATATTAAATTTGCTAACAATCTAATGGAAATGCAGTGTGAGTTTAAAGGGAAGAAAATAAAAAGAAAAGCTAGAATGCATGATCATGCTAAGACTACTGACAATAATTCTCTAACCTCCACAAATTACATTTTAGCTACTGTAGGGTATGTATAGGCTCGTCACAACTAATAACATTTTTCTTTCATCAGGTTTGTGTTAACATTCTGCAAATCTGAAATGTTTACTGTAACAAAGTAATGCATTATATAGATAGCATATGGTTGCTGGCTTTGTTTATATAATTTCTAAATATCTGAAAGGACCGGTTGGGCTAAAGAGCAATGTTATTGCTTCCACAGTCAGTTGATGGGTTGTTTAATAGTATTTTAAATGTTTGTTAATGATAGTCTCAAGGAAACAGAAAAGCACAGAAGCAATGCGGAATAGCAATACCACAATGGTTACAAAGATTAAAATGCCACTAGGGGACAGTAGAAAGTCACAAAATGAGGTTCTGCTGAAGAAACCAGAACAAAAGGCCTTTCTTTGTCAAAAAAGAAATCACAAATATGCATTTCTAAATAAAAATCATTTCATATGTAAAGGTTTTAAAATTCTGCATTAAATAGCAATGCAGAAACTGGGAGACACTTGCATGAGTCTATTTTTAGGTCTTTTATATTTATATCCATGTATTTTAAAATATGCAGCGCTTTCCCTTTAACAAGAATAAATTCATGTGTGAAAGAATTTATTTGCAGCACTTTTACAGTACTGTGATGTTCTTAAACTCCAAAAGGTACTCACCATTTCACATTAATGAAAACATACAAACTGGCCTTTGTAATACTGACAGTTTACCTGGCAAAAAAAATTATTAGATAATGTATGATATTTTGAGATTTAGGAAGCAGTAGAAATAAATGCCTAGAATTTGAGGACTTTAGAAAATGGTTAGGAAAAATCTGCTCTGTTATGGCCTACGTATGGGCACACGCCCTTCACTCAAGAGCAAAGCAGTGCTCTTCAAAAGCTCATAATAAATTCCAGTCTTCATATGTTGAATCCTGGCAAAGTAAAGCAAAATACACCATTATCTTTCCAGGGGAAAAAAGGTATCAAGATAGAAATTATACATTATTTTTCTTCATTTAGATCAGCCATGGGCTCCGAATAATATCTCACAGATTAGAAAGTTTGGTTCAGGTAATTGTAGTTATGGAACTTTCATAGCTTGTATAAAAACATTTAAAGGTAATAACATCAGAGAAATCTGCTGGACTGATGGGTCATTCAACTCCTATGAGTTTAGGAAGTAAATGTCTATTTCAGAAACACTTAAAACTCTTTCATTTCAAAGTAATGCATTTCAACCTAGAAATTATCTAGATATTGGGAGCATTTAATCCTCAGCCATGCATTTCACAATACATAGGAGATTATACACTTACTATGGAAAATATTCTGAATTATTTTTTGTTTTAGATTTGTTTTGATTGCAAAAACACACAAAGAGGTTGCAACTGCTGAAAGATTTCCCCATTCCAGAGTGCTAAAACACAGATTTAAAAGAGCAATACAATTGTCTCCTCACAGCCTTATAATTGTAGTCATCTGATAGCAGCATCAAGAACTTGAGCACATAACAAACCTTAGACAATAATATAATTAAGCATTTGTTTGAAAATAGTAAATCTAAGAAGTGTTGTTCTATAATAAGGGATGAGACTGTTTTCAAATGGAAAACTTAACTAACATATCTTTATGTGTGAGCAAGAGGGATGAGGAAGTCTGATGAAGCAATGTATGTGGAACAAATACATAGGACAGGTAGACAAACACCCTGTGCTTGAAAAGACAACTCTTGTACTGTAACACTGAAGGGAGTGTGAGAGAGAGAGACAGAGAGAGACAGAGAGAGAAAGAGAGGGAGAGTGAACTTGATGTGGGGGTTGCAGAAATGGAGATGAAAGGGAGAGAGATGTTGGGTAGGATAGAAAGGAGGGGAGGAGACAGGGAATGCAAAATGGAGACAGGAAGTGAGGAGAGAAAGAAAAAAGAGAATCATCTAAACTCAATGTCTAAGAATTTGTATCAGACACCACAAACACAGAGAGGACAAAAAATTTAATACACAATAAAATTCATAGGTCAACAGCATAGACAAGGGACAGTCCAGAACTAAAAGCCCATTTCTCAGGCAGCACTGTCAAAAAAAAAATTTAATTGGGGTAGCACTTCAACACCTGGTTTAATGAAGCAACCCTCAAAGTAAATACACACACCACATGAATGAAAAACACAATACTGCCTTAATCTGTGATATTTTTGTAACAATTCTTGTGAGATAGGATGTTTTGCTTTTGAAAAAATGTTTCAAAATACCTGGGTGACAGATGATTTACAATTAGGTAGGGACATATTCACTTGTATGAATGCAATAGGAGTCATTATTATGTCCTTGGAAACTCAGCTAAGATGTCTACTCTCAGGAAAAAAATGTATCTAGAGGACAAAAGGACTTCTAGAAAAAGACCCAGGCACAACACTGCAGCTAACAGTGTACTTCTTCAAGCACTTCCTCAAACTTGCTGAACTGTTGTATAACACAACAAAAATACTCTTTAGTGATTTGCTGAACAGCACAGACTTATGATGCATTCTCAAACTGTAATTAAACACATTTTTTACTAAATTAAAACCCAAATCCTAAAAGGTAAAATGTGCTCAGAAGTCACTGATGGCACTTAAATTAGTCACTAAGTATGTAAGCCACAAAAAATAGAATAAAGTCTGAAACTACAAGTCACTCAAAAGCAAATGACTCTGAAGTTTTTATAGTTTTGTGCTAAAGGTCTCAAAATTTTAGGGACACTACAGAAGCAATACCTTATCAGTACAAATGTTCAAAATACCAGCAATCCTGTAAAAGGAATTCATATGCAGGGAAAGAGTAAAATCATTAATTCAGGGTTAGTAAATATTTTTATACTCATTAAAAAAAATAATAGATTCAGAGATGTTTCAGAAGGCTGACGCTTGGATCCTTCTCTAATACCATCTTTGTGCCTCACTGCATTTTCAGCATTTTTTTCACTATATTGAACTTCACATCTTTAAGCAGTGAATGATTTGTACTCACTTTTCCCTTAGCTTCTCACAGACACTTTTTAAAATGCTTTACTATTTCTTCCAATTGCCTCTCAAGCAAGACCATTCTGCTGCAATATTTCCTTCCTGCTATTCTCAAAACTCATCCTCCCAGTGCTGCATCCCTTCCCTACCTTTCTACTTCAAGATTTGCAGTGAATTGCTGTTTTAACTTTCAATGGCTCGTGTCTCTCTGATGTAAATTCTTTCCTTGGTCTTCATCTCTTTAGTTCTTTCATAAACTCAGAAAGTCACATAATAAGGTAACAACTTGTGATTTGGTATTACCCTATAGGTCAAAGTTATGTTTTCCTACATCAGGACACACATTTGTAACAATTAAGAATCTTGTGCTTTGATGTGTTTAGTTGTAATTCTCTCAGAAGGAATATTTCTTTACAAATTCATTTAACTGTAGGCTGTAGTTGCTTTTAGCTGAGCTCTGAAATTTCAATATGGTTTGTAAAAAATAATGGTCTATTCCTGTAAGAGGCACATTAAATGAGATGCTGTTGCCTGTCTTTGTATACAACAAAAAAAAGAATTTGCACATAATTTAAAAATGACATTGTTTGCAAAAATACTTTGAAAATTGTGGCAATATCATATTTTATGTAGAAATTAATATTCAATGTCCTATAAAAATTAAGGAAACTAGAATAGCTTTTCTTTTTAAAAAATGCTTGTTAGTATTTTATTTCAGGCAAATCTATTTTTGAGATAATAACTTCTTTCTCTATACTAAATGCAGAAAGCAATCTGGAAAAAAAATAGTGCAAACATGCTAAAACTTAAATCTACTGATCTCCCATTTAATTCTTGGTACATGGAAAACAGTGGATAGTTCTGATACAGCACCTGATTGATATTTCCAGGGTGTGAAAACCTCCACCATGAGATTAGGCTGATATTGCATATTCAAACACATACAATGATATATTTGTCATTGTTATTGACCTTTATCTCTCCAGTTTCCTGACAACCTTCTACAGTTATTGACATTACAAATACCAGCGACAACGTGCAGGGCAAAGTATAACCTTTCATTTACCTTCATGTCCCTCAAATGACTCACGTAGCTAGTTTCAACAAAAGCTGCAAACAATGATACTGTTGATTTTTTTTTCTTAACTTGCTAAAATGTTTTCCATTTTCCTCTTGTTCTCTGAAAATCATGCCAATAACTCACTACAAAGGAAACGATTTCAAATGAATACAGGTAATTAGAAGTGTCAAGAAATCAGCAGAGTAGGGTGTCTGCCATCATTTCTGTGGAAAGAGTGCCAGATTCCCTTTCAAAAAGGTCTTTGTCATTTTTTAATAGAAGGTAATTAATGTAGACTACAGTAAAGTGTACAGGATCCCAGTCACTTGTCTTTTTTTCCTTAGAAATGGGACCATAAAGATGTTTTGATTTCTAGAAACAATCTTCTGAGGTTATTTAAAAATGACTTTTAATTACGAGCATAGCCTTTTTGGTACTTTCATTATTTTAATGGCAAGAAGAGGCAGAATTTGGAAAGGGCACATTTATAAAGATGAAAAGAAAAGAAGTCTTCCTTCAAAAATTCTAGAGGTAAGTAGTTTGTTTAGAAAGTGACAGTATGATTTCACATAACAGATAGTATCCACTGAGAAGAACACTAAAACCAGACCCGAGCATGGAAATCTATCCACTTGTAGCTCAACATTCAACCATCCAAGTACAGAAAGGAGTAACATCAATGCTTTTGCAATGAAAATTACAGATATTCAGCTTGCTGCATGTTATATACTAGTGGTAACAAAAAAAAATTATTTTGTCATTTTGATAACCATACCTCTGACAAACCAATGCAAATCATCTTAAAGCTGTACAAAATTTAAGATTTCAAACAAAATTGTGCACTTTATGAAAAACTATTTATTCTGAAATCTGAAAAAAAAAATCAGAGAACTCATGGAATATATTAAGTTGGAAGGGATCCATAAGGATCATAAAGTCCAACTCCTAGCCCTGCAGAAGACACCTAAAGAGTCATATCATGTGCCTGAAAGCATTGTCCAAATGCTTCTTGAACTCTGACAGGTTGGTGCTGTGACCACTTCCCTGGGGAGCCTGCTCCAGTACCTGACCACTCCTGGGTGAAGAATCTTTTCCTAATATCCAGTCTAAACTTCCCTTAACACAACATCATGCTGTTTTCTCGGGTCCTGTCACTGGGCACCATAGAGAAAAGATCAGGGTCTCCCCCTCCTCTTCCCCTCATGAGGAAGTTTTAACGGCAATGAGGTCTCCCCTCCGTCTGCTCTCCCGTGACCTCAGCTGCTCCTTGTACAGCTTCCTCTCAAGGCCCTTCAGCATCTTTTTAGCCTTCCTTTGGATGCTTTCTAACAGCTTGATATCCTTCTTACACTGTGGCATCCAAAACTACATGGGACTGGGTGTGACTCTGCACTAGTGTGGAGCAGAGCAGGACAATTGCATCCTTTGATCTGCTGGTGATGCTGCGTCTGCTGCACCCCAGGACATGGCTCACTCCTGGTTGCCAGGACACAATGTTTGTTAAAAAATGTGTACAGGAAAACAGAAAGTCAAATCATTATATTCCACTGATCAGTAACTTTCCTTCATGAGGAGTTAAAACCTCATGACAAAACAACTCCCCTTAATAAAAAGTATCCAACAATGCATCTAATCAATTGCATAATTCTAGTATGCGACTAATATGAACACATGTTCTTTGCTGTCACAAAATTATCTAGAACTTTTCCAATATTTTCCTTATTTTCTTTCATGTTTCCTATGATATTTTTGCCATTCCTGATCCTTGATAACACAGAGAAATAGCCATTGAATTAAGAGCGTAAAATATTTCCTCCCTTTTCTGTTTCATTAAGATGAACATCTAGAGAGCCTCATATTTATATTTGTATTGATACAATAAGTATATCAATACAGGAATTTTATTTCAGACAAAATACCATGTGTGTAGAATATGATTAAGCATTTTGAAATACAGACATCAAAACTTTTTTGATAATGAAAAAAGGTCTTAAAAATCTGGGAGAGTAGTAAAGCACAGTGTATGTATGAAGGAATATCACAAATTTTAACTTTGCATTTCCATCTGTATGTTCAGTAATAGAAAAAATTTATAATAACATTTACTAACACTATTTATTTGTGTTACAATGAGGTCATCCATTTGGATTTTAAGGCAAATAGGCATCTAAAAGGAAGACGCTGACAACCTTCTGATTTATGTAAATCAAGCCTAACACATTTCATAGTCTGCATGTCACTGCCAACAGGAATTAAAAAGTATTAACAAACATAAACAGCTCTCTGCTTTGTGGTTCAGAAAATAGTTGATAGATCTTGGGGCAGAAATTTCCAATCTCCAGTTGACATCTTTTCTTCAAGCAATATTTCCTACTGCACATGTAGTTTCACAACTTTAGGTGCTCTCTCATTGGGAATTGCTTGTGCTGTAAGCTAAAATCAGTGGAAAGATGTTCACAAATTCCAATGGGCATGATACTATTTTCCACAGCAATAAAATTCAGAAGAGTTGCTACAAGAAATCATAAAGGTTCGTTGCCCACTCTACAGCTCTGAAGAATGAGAGTTGGAGAATCACTGTTCTTCGCCAGGTTTAATCTGTGTTTCTCACTCCCTTGAGCAAGACTGGCAAAGGTTGGAAAGAGCAGACCCATAAATGTATTTTAATGTTAAGAGGGAGTTCAACCTTTCTTTGATCTTGGGACTAATCTGGCAAAGCCACAAGAGTACTGTTTCAGATCAATCCCTTGCAGAGAACTGTACTTGAGTATTACATTTGCTATATAAAAGCTTATTATTAAAAAGGTTGATAGAAGTTGAGGCAAAACAGTTGAACCCTGTATATAAGAAAACAGTTTTGTCCTGAGAAAACATGAAATTACATAAAATAGCCAGACAATACTTCTGACAATTTAAATTTTTTTTTCTCCTATTTTTTCTCAAAATAGATTAAAAAATTGAAGTTAGCCTATTGCTGGACTAAATAATATGGCAGGACTCAATAACATGGCAAAATTATCTTAGAAAATATAGTAAAAAACAACTATCCATATATCACATAAATCTATGGATACCACATAATTTCTTAAAAGCATCAAAGTGAGCAGACAGCCTTGCAAGTTCTCTGTTACAGTCATAGCTTTGCAATGAGCCAGTGGCATAAAGTAATCCTAAACAGCATAGCCATCACAGGCATTAATGAAAATCAATCAGTATTGGTCTGGTGTATGAATTTAGAGCACTCCTCTAACACTTATAAAAACAGGTGCAAGCTTGGGTCGCTATTTTGCAATATCCTAAATGTGTGATCTAAAACTAATCAATTCTTTATCCTGAGCAATTGTTGTAAGCTCTCTGTGATTGCTATCCCACTGTGTGTAAGACAGCAGCTCTCTGAATGTAATGCATTAATAATAGCATTAAAACATTTCAAAATCTGACATAGCTGGACATGAGAGTTGGAAGCGTCTATTTCAGGGAATGGGAATCATCACTGGCTATATAGCAGGTATCAATGGTACCTAGACAAATTCAGAGTTGGTTTCCTGACATATCAGGTAAATATACCACCATGGAACTCTATAATCTATCTGCTGAACTAATTAGAAGTCAAATAGCTCACAGAGGAGCAAGAAAAGCTACTCCCATTCATGGCACTAGCTACGAAGTTGAGCTTTTCACATTTGGGAAATGGCTGACACTGATTAAATACTCATATTTAAATGGACAGCAGCAAAACACAAAACCTTGGTCAACAGGCATCTGAATATTTAAAGGCCTCTATTATTTTGGTAGAAAATTCTGCCCCAAGCTTAAAAAAACCCCAATCTGTCATAAATTCCATTACAGTGGATATGTTTGAGAAAAACTTTCTGCTGAATTCCATTTTTTTTCTAGTAGGTTGTTTTGGTTTACAAAAACACATTTAGTCCAAGCAAAAAAAAAAAAAGAAAAGAACACAACAAAACCCATAAAACCATGACAATAAAAACTAGCTCCATTCCTATTATTCTACTTATCTCTGTGTTTAATGAAAACAGTAACTAGAGCTGGGCTGAAATTTGTATACACACAATAGGGTCTGCACTCATTGACATTCTCTCATATTCTTGTCCATTCTTTAAGTAAAGCAGAGAATATGAAAACACTTCTATTTGAATTGGGAACTTTAACATAAGAAAACAATTTTATTTTGAAAGCAAGTATATAATACAAGTCAAATATTTTTTTAATTATGGCAAAGTGTATAAATTTAGGCTATTTTTTAGCTTGCTAAGTCAAGTATTTCAAAGAAAACATAAATATTATATGGAATATGTACAACAAAGTTATGTAATCAATTATGTGAAATAGTATACTAGGATTTATACTTCCAGTAGGTTCTTTTTCGCCCTTAATAGATTTGTTTAATTATTAGCAAAGTTATCAGTGGCTGTCTTTTAGCCATCTACTAGCATAGAGAAATAAACTGGAAAGAGCTGGAATTGTGTATTAAGCATACAACTTTTATTTTCAATTATAGTATGAACTTGATAAACAGAAAGGGAAAGGCCTGTATTTTATGATAAAAAATAAACACGGTGACAATTTAGCTATGATTTCTCTGCGAAGTTAGAGCCTAATTCATGTGCAAAAATCAGTGAGTTTTGTAACAATAACTTTTCTTCTTTTACAAAAAAAGGGCTTTTTCATGAAATATATATCAATATTTTGTAACTCAAGTATATTAAAACAACATCAATATTTAGAACCTGCACAACACAAAAAGAGTAGCTGGTCACAAGGATGTGAGTGTCCTTCTTCACATTGTTAGTACTCATGCATCTCAGTGGGTCAGTTACTTGTTGAAGGATGACAAATAAAGTAAACAGGAAGTTGTTTTAAATTTGCAATGGATGTTCCCTCAAAACTTTTCCTAATATTTTTGCTACAGAAGTACAGATTTCACTGTAGCAGAGTTCACCATAGTAGTAAATAGTTTCCTCTTGTAAGTGTGCAAATGCATGTAGATGTCTCAATACTATGTTGGAGGAACAAAAACTGCAATATTAACAGCATTAAGACAATATAGCTTAGTAGAGGTTATCCTATTTGCCCTTTGTGCAAGGTGCAGGGGCATTTTGAATATCAATATAGTTGAAAAATACTCTTCAACCTACTGCATGTCCATTTTTATCAAGCCAGTTATTTTGAAGACAAGAGAAGGAAATAATCCTTGAAGAAGGAAACAATCCAACATGTTCTATAGATTCACCTGATTTAAGCCAATGTGGAATGATTCAAACATGTTTACTTATTCAGTGAGGACATCTCTTTTTGAAATTTACAATAAATTATGTGTGTACTCTCTCCTTTAACAACAAGAAACAACATGCAATAAAAAGATAATTATAGGATGTAATAATAAGATTAACAGCTAATAAAAGAATAAAATCTAAATGTAAGTTTAAACATTAATAAAGAACATCTAAAACATAAGTTAATTTCTTAAAATTAATTTTGAAAAGGAGGTAATCAAACTGTGTTAGCAATTACAGTTGCTGAGGTACCAAACTAATTCAATATGAATACAAAACTATGTCAAAAGCATCTTCCCGCTCACATCAGCAGCAAAACCGTCCCTGCTACAATATTCTAAACAATATCAATCACTACCTTGTTAATTCCAGAATGCAGGTGCAAATTATTGCCACTTAGTATCACCAAGAAATTTTTCATTTTCATTGATATTGTACTTATTTCAAATTTAATAACTAATTTTGCAACTACTCCCTGCTATAGCTTTCACATTTCCTCAAGTAACTGATGCGTAAATTCGTGGAAGGAGATGTAAAATCTTTAAGTAGGTAAGACTAGAGATATGAAGACTGAATTTAGAATTAGCAGCAGAACAAGATTTAGAACAGTACCAGAATATCTGAATCAGTGTGGCATCTAGGAAGATCTTACCAGTAGTCTTTGCCTCCTCATAAGTAATAAGGAATTATCTCTCCCATTTACCTCAAACTGTGAAAGAATTAATCACATGATTAAGGAAGATCTGAATTGCCTTGTACATGTACGTTCTCAGGATCTTTAAGCAGGAAATTGGGAAGTTTTACTTTCAGGTTTGCATTTTTGCTTTTATGAACTGAAATCTAAAAATTATTTTGGGGGTTAAAAACAGAATTCAAGCCCATCCACTTTCACATACCATTTTAACATACCTAGAAACACTCAAAATGAAACCAAACTTCACAATGGCATTCCAGTTTGATTATATTTTACTCAGGATCTATGCTCAAAGTTTTGCTCAGAATAAAAAAGGGTCAGGCTTCTTCTCAGCTGCATAACTGAAATACAGTGATACAGTCCAAAGCAATAGAATTAACGAAAGAAAAAATAGGTATTGTTTGGAAACAGTTAAGTGAACGCATGCTTTAGCTCCATTTTGGCCTTATAACTAAATGCTAAGCTTATGCTAAATGCTAAACTTATCCACGTCCCAATAGAGCTTTGTTGACTGCAAATAGACAGGCCAGGTACATATGTCTCTTCTCCCACATCCTCTTTTGACACTCAAAAAAAGTCTATTTAATGGAACAACAGACACTAATTACATGAAGAACAACATAAGGGCCATGAAGAAAGAAGGAAGGAGTGTACGATTTTCATTATGAACAAACACAACAGAGAAAAGTACTGGGAAATCCCATTATTCTTTTAGAAGTCTACAGCTCACAGCAATCTAGTCTAATGGATCAGAAGGATGAAGTTCCAAAACTTCATATAAAAATAAATGTGGTAATAATATGAAGAGTAGATAAAGGAAACTGCCTCCTACAGAATTCATTACTCCAGGTAAGCAGACCATTGTGCTGCAACATTTGTGCAGCAAAGCCCACAAACAATTTTCTGTACATTCTTTCATATTTGTCAAATAAGAAATTCTGGATCACATAACTTTTTCCCACTTAAAATCTATGTAACATTGATATTTTTTGCATTAACATAATTGCTATGCAGTGTAGCAAATGTGACTCATTTTAATGCTATATCGATATGTCTGACCTCATAATAAATATTACGGTCCTGATCTTTAAATGTTGAACAGCAATTCTTGGGTCAATGGCATATTAATTGGAGTCAACTACTTTCATGAATTGTTAATTAATTACTTTTGCTGTTTTGCACATTATACTAGTTATCAAAAAAAAAAATATAACTTTTCTTCCATATGACTGAAGAACAACATTTAATTGCTGAGCCAAAATAGAGATAATCCATATTGTTTCAGTTGCATAGATGCTAGTAGGAGCCTTCTTAAATATTAGTATTAAGATGCTTTGGGTAAGAAACAATACTAAGAATGTTTTGTAGTATGGTGGGACAGCTATAGAGTTGACACAGAAATAAGCAAGTTGAGTTCAAGCTCTTTTATTTCAGGACTTTCCACATGAGCTGAGCTGTCTCCAGTAGCTAGTTCATGGTGCAGATCTACAAAACTTGTATTACTTAAAATTGTATTTACAAGAATGCAGGCTAAACTGTTGTAGCCCTTGTGGACACTGAAGATTACTTGATAATCTATTATCATACAAAAAAAAAAGCAAACTGTGCTCCCATATAAAATGAACAACATTGTCTACTTCCCTGCAGCCTCTCTAAAACAGTGTAATTTGATGAGAAGTGCTGTGGAGATTCTCAGTTCAGTCGAAGAGAATTCTCCCAGACTTCAGGCCTGGGAAACTTAGAGAGGAAGAATGAAAACAATTATTATCTCTCTTTCTGTTCATGTTGTTTATAAATACGTACCTTCAGAGTGTGCTATTCATAGTTCACCAATAGTGTGAAAGGTTTTTACTTTGAGACCAATGAGATTTCACCTTAGTGGTCCTGGTTATAAAAGGATGCTACCTCTTAATAAAGTATCTCTTTTTCACTTTCTGAACCATGGTGTCACTTCATCCGTCCCTGACTCAACAGCGTCAAAGTGTGGTTATGTTAGTCTAAATTCTACATATTGAAGACTCAGAACTACAAATCTAATTGTACTTTTAAAATGAAGAGGTTACTGAGACAAACTACTTGAAAAACTGTCGACTTCTTAAGGAAACACCACCAAGAACATGTTGAAGTTAACTCTTAGGAAGTCAGGAAGAAGCAAAATTCAAGTTAGCCAAGTAACATTAAATATGAAGTGGTATATTTCACAGAATCAGAGGATCACAGAATCATATAGTCAGAAAAGACTAATAAGATTATCACATACAACCATTATTACAGCACTGCCAAGTCCACCACTAAACCATGTCCCTAAGTACCATGTCTACATGTCTTAAATACCTTCAGGGACAGTGACTCAACCCAGACAACCTGTTCCTTGATAATCCTTTCAGCAAAAGACTTATTCCCACTATCCTATTTAAATGTCCCTGGCAAATTTGAAGCTTTTTTTCTCTACTCCTGACACTTGTTACCTGGTAGAAGAGACTAATGCCCACCTCACTGCACTCCCCTTTCACGTAGTTGTAGAGGGCAATTAAGGCTCCTCCTTCAGCCTTCTTTTCTCTGGCTAAACACCCCCAGCTCCCTCAGCTGTTCCTTATATGAATTGTGCTACAGACCCTTCCCCAGCTCCATTGACCTTTCTGGACACGCTCCAGAACCTCAGTGTCCTTCTTGTAGTGAGGAGCCAAATTCTGAACACAGGATTTGAGATGTTGCCTCACCAATGCAGAGTACAGGGGGACAATCACTGCTCTGGTCCTGTTGGCCTCGTTATTGCTCATACAGACCAGGATGTCATTGGCCTTCTTGGCTACCTGGACCATGCCCACCTGGCTGTTGACCAGCACCCCCAGGTTCTTCTCCATCAGGCAGCTTTCCAGATAAGCAGACCATTGTGCTTTAACATTTGTGCAGCTAAGCCCATAAATAATTTTGTCCACATATTTTCATAATTGTCAAATAAGAAATTCTGGATCACTCCTCCACCAGCCTGTAGCACTGCCTGGGGTTGCTGTGATCCAAGTGCAGGACCTGGCATTGGGCCTTACATCTCACAGGATTGGCCTCACCCCATCAATCCAGCCTGTCCAGATCCCTCCGCAGAGCCTTCCTATCCTTCAGCAGATCAACATTCCTGCCCAACTTGGTGCAAACTCACTGAGGGCACACTTAATCACCTTCTCCAGATTGTTAATAAGGATAATAAACAGAACTGGCCCCAATACTGAGCCCTCACAAGGGGGGCTGCCTACCAGCTGGATTTGATTGCGTTCAGCACCACTCAGGGCTTGGCCCTCCAGCCAGTTTCTATTTACTATAGTCTACTGTCCTTAAATACTTTCTTTCCCTTTATTAAAATTCACATTCTATAGCTTAAGCATTTTATATTTCCCCAATTTGCTTATCAACAAGCATATTGTTTTTAATGCCATCGTAACCCTCTATATTGATACATAGTTAATATATTTTCCATCAAAGGTAGAATAATTCACATGTTTAATTCCAATTCAATTATTTTTGCACTATTTACTCACAGTTGAGGAGACAAGACCATTTGGGACAAATAAGCTTCAAATTTAGGTGGCCTAACTGAATGCCTAGACATTTTCATTATCAGTATCTGTTATATTTACCATACAAAAATTTGGTGTAACAGCTATGATATTTTCACATTTCCCATATTAAGAGTATGATTATAATTGTTTTGAATGCAATGATAAAAACATAAAACACTTAACATCATCAAGCCGTTTAAGAGGACTCAAGGTTGCCCATGAAATTTGTATTTTAAATTCCTTAGTTTTGCTATTTAACAATGCAATTTTTAAAAGGATGAAAAAGCTTTGATTAAATATATGATTTTTAAAATAAAAGAAATATAGCTCATAGGACTTGCCCAACAGGTAAATACTTGCTAAACAGCCTCTGAACATCCTAGCTCATTCTTCCTCAGACTTGGTTGAGTGCAACCTTCCTGTGTTGAAAAATTACAATTAAAAGATCCACTGATACTGCTGAAGCAGAAATCCCTTCCTGTTTATCTGTCAGGACTGCAATTTCTCAAGGGTTTCTGAAGATCCCCAGTTTGGTTATCAGTCAATTTTACTACACTTCTAAGTTAACAACATGGTAATACACAATAACAAGACAACAGGGTGTGCAGAAGGAACATATTTAGCAAAATATTATCTTCCAGAGTGAATATTACATTCATAAGTTCAATACATGATTCTGGCACAGTTTTTCATCAAAATGGGCAGTGGATAACATACCAAAAAAAATGTTTACAGGAACATTTTGGTGTCATGAGATGGGTCAAGATCAATTTTGGACAATAGCACCTTTTCTCGTGAATGGGACCAAAATACATATAAAAAGATTAGCTTTCTATGAGAAGTATTTTGAAAACAATGTTAAGGTCAGGGACAGAAACACTCAGCTAACAAGACTCAAATTAATTCTGACTCCTTCTAAAACTGCAAGCTAGTGGAATATTTTTGTTTAGATTTCAGCAAAACAGCTTGGTTTGACAGACATTTTCAGCCAGCTCTAAGTTTAAGAAAAACTAAACTAACCCAAACCAGGGTGTCTAAAAATTGTTGGGAAAATTAACTGCAGTGGTCACTACTGTTTTGTGAAAATGCACTACTCAACCAAAATACAAGAAGTATTTTATGGCTGTTGAGTTATCCTTCTGCTCAGTCAGATTGCATGCATTCAATAATTTTTAGAAAATGATGTGGGCAAAAGGAATGCAAAATGAAAAGGCATATATTATCTACTACTAATATAAGGTTTTTCAGAAAGTAATTTGGAAGTGTCTTACTTTATCCTGTTTGGGTTTTTTTAAGCTAGGAAGCAAGATACATCAGACAGAGTGAAGAAAGAAATCTATTCCACTAGCAACACACTATCCAATCACAGCACATCTGCTTTTCTTCTGTGGTGATAAGGATGCACAGATGTTTTTTAATATCCATAAACCAATATGCTAACTATAAAAACAAAGGAACACATACAATATACTGCCAGTAATTCTATTAATCTAAGATAAAAACAAAGATGAAACCAGAATGAATCGGTTTCTTAAAACAAACTTCTTTCTACTTATAAATCAGAGTACTAAAGAGAAATAAATACATATGTATCCTAGTGATCTAACACCCATCCCAAGCTAGCCCCATCTTGTGTCACTGCCTAAGTCATGCAAATTACACCAGAACTGCCAGTTGACTAAGATTAATGACACTGCGCCAGCTTCTTTGTTTCTCTCTGCGGCCGTTTAGTGTGAAATACTATCCAAAAACATTATCTATCCTCTATTAATCCCACAAATTTGTTCACACCATGCACATTGTTTAGGGCAATTTACAACAGGAACATACTGAGCACAATTGCATTTAATTACTTGGGTTCTAATTACATTCATTAAAGGCTAATAAAATAAATGAAACAGCTTTAAAAGCTTCTGCAAAACACATGGGTCTTGTCTCCCTCATGAAGCATGCTATAGAGGTTTGATGTGAAACATAGATTTCAACATATATGCTCTGCCTATTATGTATCTCTAATATGCACAAAGACACATAATGCGTATTTATTTATTTATTTATTTATAAACCATATGCGCTTCAATTATGAATAATCCTGAATACTGCTGATATTACGTATATTACTAGTCATGATGATGCCAGGCACCCCAGACTACTCTTTAATGTGGTATGTTGAGATGAAGGAATATCAGTTTTAGCATTCTGACCCAGTTAATTTAACTCTTTCCGTCCCTACTACAGCATTATTCCCCCATTTTCTCTCATCTTATACCTGCATTATAAAAGATACGAACTGACATCAGAAAGAGAGTAAGACAGCAAGAAAAAGAAGAAGAAAATAGCAGGGGAAATCACATTATTTTTTTGGTATATATTCTTAAAAATATTTTGTTAAGGTTGATTTCTAACATTGATCTGAGGATCTGAATTTTTTCTCAGTAGCTATTTACATTTAAAAACACATTTTTCACACTAGGCAGTCCAAATAAATCCCCCATGGAGGTTAAAGATGCAGCCTGTTAATAACACAATTTCCTAATTCTTATGTTTTTATGCTATTTCCATTGCGCTTAGAATGCAGTTTATGGCAAAAGACTGAGCCTGGAACACGCAGTTGACAACTGTGCCAGAGAGAATTCAGCACTGGGTATTTAGAAAAAAGTGCTTATGGTGAGCTTTGCAGTTATGACTGTTCATTGTTCTTGGATTTACAAAAAGATGATCTTAGTAATCAGTGAAAGAAATAAATTTCTGCTTTATCATCATAAACCTTATACTATGTATGTATGTGGTCTTAACTGAAGATCCAACTTGGCACACTTGGAAATTTAAAACTCCTAAGTATTCTGCATCATCAATACAATGCTAATCAAACATATCTGCCAACAATTAAAAAGTATACAAACTTGCACAAGTTGTGTTTTACGAAGAAATTCAAATAAAAATTAGAAAGAAAATCAGCCCTGTAGAATTTTAATAAATGCTTTTAAGTGCTATGAAGCACTGAAAGATTTGGTAGAGATTCTGTGAAGTAAATCAGGCCCACCCACCTCCTGTATCTTCCTCTTATCATTTAATAAGCATTTTCTGGCTACAAATTTGTTAATTTAAAAATATTTTAACACTTTCTGTAATTTTAGTCCATTGCTGACAAAATAATTATATTTTACCTTAAAATAAAAGATAAACCAATTTTTCTGTTTGGAGTACGTTTCACAAGAAGCAGGCTGTGCTGGAACAGCACTTCAGGCAGTTTAACTGAGAGCAATAAATTAACAATGGCTATATGCACCATTTTAGAAAGTAAGTCCACCTTAAAATTATACAACTTTGCCACATACATGTCTCAAACTGTTTCTTATTATGAGCACAGGATCAATTCCTTTTGCAAACTATTTAAAGAGCAGACATTTAAAGAAATCATATTAATCCCTCATTCAGATATATAACCCCTCATTCGTGAATCAACATTTGCTTTGGAGCAGGGAGGAGGGGCACCCATCCTGCACAACAAAGCAGCAGCTCAATACAGCTGCCATCTGGCTTCCTCCTGCAGCTCACTTCCCATAGCAAACAAGATCCACAGTTTAAGGAGTGTTGGGGAAGGGAGAGGGGCTGCAGTTTTAACTTTACAGCTTTATGATGAGGCATTTTTCCACTCTATAAAACCCCCTCTTAATATAGGAGAATGGAAGGCTCAGGAAATTGTTAGTAGGATAGAAAGCCTTTCACTTCTGTGTTTCTGGTTCAGATCCACACCAACTCAGTGGCAACCAAATATAACTGCTACCTAAAGGACTTTTAAATGAAATGAGTTAGCTGAACTCAGTACAATACCTAGTGAGCATGAGTCCCTATCACTAAAAACATCAAATACAATAAACTCATTCCTCCTCACTGTGCAGGAATTGCTTCTCACCAGTAGCAGCTAACAACGTCAAGGCATAAACCAAACTATTTTAACTACAGCAGAAGAAAGAATGCTAAAAGCTTGACACAGTGAAGAATCTGCTGTGTGATGCTGTTTCTGCTGAAGTTCATAAAAGCACCAATTTGTCAATTTTCAGGTAATGTGCTAATGTCTATTGTCTATTTCACCTTATATACAAGTGAGGGAAATCTAAGAATCTAACTGTTTAGCTCTGCATTTATACTGGCCAGCTAAAAAAACCCTGATGGCCATAAAATCTCTACTTTTCTTACTGTTGTCTTATAGTGTGCATTCACCATTTTGCTACATTTACAAAATACTGAGTCATTTACAAAGACTCAGGGTGTGTGCTCTGGTGGTTCTGTGAAAGAAAGATAAATACATGCTGAAGCAATGATAAAGGTGCTGGTTTAAGCAGTAATATAAAACCTAGCAGTTTACTTGTTGCAAACGGTCCTTTCCCAATAAATTATCATTAATAACAATGAAATCACTAAAAGGTTTCATTGACCTCACTGGAGTTTTTTTTAGTCCTTCAGTGGGATCTGATTTTATACACATTACTGTTGAGGTAATCAAACTGATATACAGACAGTTCACAGCATAATGAAACATGAGATAATTTCTTTTCTTTAGATAATATCTAAAAAGTAGTATCCAGTTTATAGTCAAAGTAAAAGAAACTTGAAAATTAAACCTTCATGTTGCTGGCAAGGTAAAATGCTATTCTAATACCATACAGCTGAATGGATAATATCCATTAAGACTGATCAGTGAAAAACACCAACAAAATGAATAAATAGAACCCAAAAGCTAATGACCTCAATCCCTAGAAGCCCCTTGACCCTTATTACTACAGCTGCTAGTGTAGGAAAGGATTAAAAGGGGCTAGAAATCATTGGGTTAACATACAAGGGCCCAGAAATTTGACCCTGGTTACACATACCCTCTACTAAAAATGAGTATATGTGAATTAGAAACAGGGCTAGCAAAGGTCAGCTTGAGTGCAGATAAACTAGGAAAAAGGGGGCTTGAAAGGCAAAAGGGTTTTCTTTCTCCCATAGCACTTTGTTGTAATCAAGATGGTCTAAGGACAGAAGCAGGAGTAGGGTAGCTGCCATTGTTGAATATCCTAGATAAACTTTCAGGATGCACAAACTTTCTTCATGTCCTAATCAAAAGCAGCAGCTTTCAAAGCTAAATAAAAGAACAACTACTCACCATTAGATATGTAGCACCAAGTCCATACTCCATTAGACATATGAATAACATTCCCATCACCATGACTAGAAAACTAGACTTCCTTATTAATTGAACTCATGCATTCAATAACCATAACTCTTTTCAAACTGCCTCTGAAATACTTCTATAATAAGATCCTTTCTAGGTACTCAGGTCAAGATCAAAGATGGTAATCTACAAGCTAATACACACAGACCCCACAGACTTACAAACTTATCTCCAGAAACCTGCAACCATCTGATACATACACAGACACACACACACTCACTCACATTGGGCAACCTTAGATGCCATCCCATCCACCCTAAAAAAAAATATACCATCCACAGAACCATTAACTAGCCAAAGGATGTTTTTATTAAAAATTACACCTCTACAAAAAGATTGCGTTTATTTGAAAGAGATACCTGAGCGCCACGGAAGAAATTAAAATTACAGCTGTCAAATAATGTCAATTTGGCACTTCAAGAAAAAAAATCACAAACCAATTATAAGCAATTCCAGAAGAAGATGTCATTTTAGAGATATTTTGATATTTTTCAAGAACGACCTTGGTGTTCTAATAGTCTCTAGCCTCAGAAAATTCACCATCAGGAACATCCTAGGTGCAATCCAAAGACACGGAATGAATGAATACCATATTTGAGCACAAAACGTAAAATCCCTATTATTACTGTAGTAAATAATCTCTCAACAGAACCACCTCTATCTTTCAATTCTACAACTGCACTTTCAGGAATATAAACAGTTTATTCCAGTAACTTGCCATTGCAAGACCTATGATCAGTGTAAAACTACTTGGAGTGAACAGACACACTCTAGAGAGGATTAAGTACCCATACGTGAACCCCTCTCAATAGTCACTCTGATCTTTCATTCATTCCTCTCAGATGGCTCACACACTGTGCCCTTATGCTCAGGTGAAAACCAGAAACACTTTTCAAATTCTGGTAAGCAAAACTTGCAATTCTACTGGATGCCAAATGACATGGATGCTGGAAAGTGGTTTTATAGCACATTTTAACCTTCCTTCCTTCTCTCTCAGACTAACCAGTGTTTGATGTGCAGTAAGCACCTTTTCCCCCCACAGATAAGTGTCTGTATTTCTCTCCTGTTCTCCCCTAGCCCCATATTATCCTGTCTCTCCCACAAGAACCAACTGCTTTTCTTTCAAAGACGGCTGAATTGATGCATGTCTGCTACCTCTGAGCAACTGTTCTCAACCTTTATTTTACTGCTATTTCTATTTCACACACAGAAGAGAGACTTCTGTGCTTGTGCATGTTTTCAAATATTTCAATTGGTGTAATAAAAGCTAATATAGACAGACCTCTTCCATATTTCTTTAAAGTCAAGCCTGTTGAAAACCAAAGTAAAAATGTGACAACTAAAAAGTAAATAATGGTATAATAAAACTTCAGGTTCATTTTACTTTCAAAATTCTGAAACTTAGAGCAATTTTCAATACTTTAATGAATTGTTCAAGCGTAACCAGTAAGCTTTCAATAGGTATAGGTATTCCTATAGCTCTGAATACTTAACAATGTTTAATTAACTTGTTTTCTTGAAAACAAACAAAGTTTGTTTTTGTCACAGATATATTCACTCAACATGAATGAAGAAATAATTACTACCTGAAGATGATGACATGATCACACACAACAGACAACTCAGAATAGGGACAAGCATGAGAAGACATAATATTGGATCAATTGTATTGTCTACATTTTTCATCATTAGTTTCTTGCATGAAACAAACCAAATACTATGAAAGAAGTAATTTTTGAACTATCTGTGGACTTAAGAAATTACCGTAAGATGAGAAAGAGAACAGTTCATCAAACAACAGGGATTATATTTCACTGAGGGTAGGTGAAGAGTCACACAGTAGAAAAAGAAGTTCAAAGCCCTCTGTGCTTTACTTGAGAAGACAGATTGTGCACAATTTTTTGAGATATTTATGAAAGAGTGTTGAGCGGTGTTTATCTACTGAAAAAGAGAAAAAAAACTGAAACAAAAAAAAAATACATGTAACAACTAAGAAACCAAGGCGTGGTGAGTCTAGTCTCATAGTAACTTAGGTAACCACATCTAAAAACCCTTACATACATTTATTAAACTTTGTAGGGGGAAACTATCTGGTTCTTTGTTGCATCTATTCATAAGGCAGCTGCAATACCTCATTTTATAAGCAGAAACATAATTTTTCAGTTCATGTTTAATAATAGTCCAGTTGATCTTTTGATAACTGCCCTTTACTTCAGAGAATGTCTTCTGCCTTGTGGTTTATTTTCCATTCATGTTTTCATGTGTAACTATATTACCACCTCCCAGTCTCTGTTTTACTAGACTAAGCAACCCAAGCTCTTCAATTTCCTTGAGGTTTACCTTACTCAATTTAACTGCACCCAACTCAGTTGAACTCATCTTTATTAAAAACAGATCACAAAAAATGCACCACAGTATTCCAGGTGATGTTCAGACATATGAAAGTCTTGTATAATGGATTTAACACTTACCTGACAACTATAAATACATCAGATCCACAAGAACCTCTAGCTCTTTACACGCTTACAGTCAAAAAAGTGTAACTTATGGCAGAAATTGTTGTTATTTTCACTTCATATTATAGACTTTCATCCCATTTTGTACAGAATTTGTATTTTGTATTACTGCATGCTTCGAGGCTACCCAGCAGTAAGGTATTTTTGCATGAAATCTTATCTCCTGTCTGCTCTAACATCTACTACTTTTTTAGTATGTTTTGTTTTGCCAGTGTCATTAACAGAAATATTAAATCAAATAGTTCCCTGAAACATTTCTTGAAGAATGCTATTTCAGCATGATATTTTCTTTTTCAGTAACATCTGTGGTCTCACTACACATTTTTTAATCTTAATTTATAAATGCCTTCATTAGTCTACACATTAAGATCAACATTTTAGTCTATAAATTTAGTGAAAGGACAATGAAAAAAGGTTACCCATCACAAATATGTAACTGGATTCTGACATTAGCAGTAACATTTGTTCTCCATTCTGTATCTGGGAAGTCAATTTCCCATGGTTACAACAGTCCTAGTAGGGTTTCTCTCTCTAATAGTATTTCAGGAATCTGAATTATCTAATATATCTAAATATATACTAGACCCCTGAGTGTTCTTCCAGTAGGATCTGTTTAAAAGCTCTTCCATAAGTGAGGCAGCATTTGCAACTCTAAAAGACAAAAGTAGGCATATTCTGTTCTTTAAAGCACAGCATCGTGGTAATACAATGCTTTTCAAAACCAGCATAACAGGCACATCTTCTTGGCTTAAGAAGATAAAAAAGTATGTATCCCTCTGAACTAGAATAACTGTGAAGGAAAACAAATGCATATTGGGGTTAATACTGCACAGTATTAGTATGTACTAATGCATGATTCTTTGTAAAAGATAAAAAATCACACAGAATACTCTGCTGAATTGCCTTGTTTTCCTGCAAAGAAAACCGGAGCAGACATCTTCAAGAGCAAATCAATCAATTTTTCAAATTCCAGTAAGAATCCAACTTGGTAAAAGGCCTAAAAGATTTATAGTTACAAAGATATTTTTAAAGTAATAAATAATACCAAAATAAGGCATATTATACTGCTGTATCAGTAACAAAATGTACACAGAAAGCCCAAGAACTTGAAAGCTGAAGTATTGAGTTTAAAAACCCTACCAGGAAGCTTTTGGATCATTGGATTTTTGGACCACATCCCATAGACATTCTTGGACCAAGTCCCATGGGCTGTTAGAATAAAGTCAAAACCTCCACACTTAATCATACGGAACAATGGAATGGGTCTCATTTTTTCAGTTAATATTAACTCCACAATGAAGTCCAAAAATGAAGAGCTAACTAGCTGTTACTGGATAAATCAGTATTGAGATATACTAGAATGCACAATTACCCATTTTGCCATTGATTAAACCAAAAGGTTTTAAGGAAAGAAAAAAGATGTACACAGATATTTCTTCCTTGGCTTTTTTTTGTTTCTACAGATGCAAGGCCAAAAAGTGTGACAACAGTAAAAAATAATATATTTTCTCACAATTTTCCACTATAGCCAGAAAAGTTCCTTGCTATTTCCAAGCTGTCTCTATTTAACAGTTTTGTAGCTTTGTACTAATTTCAAGCAAGTTGAAAATTTAACTCTTTATATCTTATATGACACTAAAAATGTAGATAGTAAGAATTTGGTTTTGAATCAACACAATAACACAGTCTCTAAAAGAAAGCTGCATCTACACCCCAAAATTTTCCCAGAATAGCTCTCCACACTTCTGATTTGTAAATCTTCTTCTAAATGAATTATAATATGCTGCTTGTCTTTAATGGATTAGAATATAAATTAATACTACATACATTTCACTGTGCTGAACTTGTAAAATAAAGCGTTACTGTATTTAGTAATGGTGAATACTTTTATAAGCAGCACACAAATACATTACTTTGAAGCTGGTTTACAGATACTGCTGTCTGTTAAAATATGACCTGGCTTCAAAGCCATTAATCCAAATCAGACTGTAGCCTACCTGTGATGTCCAACAAGCACTAACTGGTAACATTTCCCAATTATAAACTTCATTCTTATGAATGTAGCGAATGAAGATGTGGAAGTGGATGAGATCTCATTTTGGATAAGACTCTAGTCCTTGTTAAAATGTTATTACTGCAGAGCTGGTTATACATCATCATTGATATAACAATAACAGATGTCTTACTTGTGCATTCCATTTCTGCCTGCCTTTCAGCTATGATTTTACAACTTGTAAAGGATTAGAAAAAATTGCCAAAGGACTTACAAGAGACTTCTGCAGTATTATTTAGAAGACAAGTGTCATATTGTTTTTACAAACTCGTCAACTAATGTAACTCTCATTCGAAGGACTATATTAATGTTTTACTTTCCTAGTCTGTGAAATTATTGATTAGGGGCTAAGTTTATCAGTAAAGATTACTACATATGGCATCACTGACAGCTAAGACCTAGTGCTAACCATGAGGATACTGCCTAAGAACACTCACATTTGCAAAGAACTGCATATAAGGAACACTATTATATTCTTCCAAGGTTTTTATGAATTATGCATTGATTACTGATTCTATAAATGGTTTAAAATAGTAAAGGGAATTGATTTGAAGCGGTTTCCTTTTCACTGTTCTTTCTTTTACTTAAATAAACAGGAAGATTATGATTACTATTTTAAAGTTCCTTAACCAAGGAAGTTCAAAAACTTGACCTATATTTTGGCATGGAAGTTACTGTCATGATTCAGGGAAGGGTTAACTTTTCAAAGGTATTCTTCTTAGAAAAGCCTCGTGGCATGTAAAAGACATATTATGCACACCTAATAGAATAAATATTCCAATTAATTATGAGCCTGCATTGTAGCTAGAAAATAAGGAACAATACTCCAGTTCCCCAAATGAGCACTCTGAAATAGCTAATAAAAAGGCTGAAGCCCTACAATTTAACTTTGAACCATGAATTTTACAAATAATTGTTGCAGAAATTTTAGGTTTTGCCACAAATACTTACTATTATCTCCACTGAAAACTTTCTTCTTGTGAGGATTGCATAATCAAATTCTTAATGTATTTACATTTTCAGTTTCAGTTAAGAAAATCAAATTTCATGCAAAATCTTGGAGACGTTGTTCCTCAATTATTTTTTGTCAAAGCTATATAAACTCCATTCCCATTCAGTAACTAGCTCACATTTATGGCAATGGAGATGGGTACAGAAATCACACATCCACATCTGAGGTAGTCAGGGGAAGCCACACAATGAAGCTTGCTGGATTAGCCTTGCAAAGTAAAATAGAACACTGATAAATGTACCACCACACTGGCACACATTCTGATTTCTGGACCAAAGCTGGACTCATCTTGACCAGTTCAAGGCACAGAAAGAGCAGCTCACATTCATTTACATCACTCTGTATAGAAAAGAAAGCTCAATTCACCTCATTACACAGTTTTTCTAAAACTCTACCTTTTTTCCCCTAAAAATTACTTTATCGGTTTAAAAATTCCTAGTAATATAAATGATGAATTTCACTCAGATGTGGTAAATCAAAGACACATAAAAATTTAATCAGTTTCCATCTTTAGAAATTAGGCCTAGGTAGCACATCAAACATATGACAAGAAAAAAAATCAGTTTAAAAATAAGGGGTGTCATGTATAGTTAGTATGTAATATTTTTGCAAGAAAGCCAAGCATTCTATCCACTGACATATATAAGCCTTTCTCTGACACCTCTAATAAGTGGGGAAAAAAGGACAAAAAGACTAGTTCTGGGAGTTATCAGCTGCAACTATATGATGACTATCTACAGCACTACTCACAACTCAAATCCAAACTTCAGTTGTTTAAAGGCTGAAAAAGACTTTATGAGACAATATATCAAACACTGAAGAAAAGTTCAAGAGGTGATCTGAGCAGCAACACTCACTTTATATCGATATATTTACTATTTAACCGACCAAAATGAGGAAAACAAGACACAGCAAAACTAAGTGATAAAAATATAGCTATACAAGCTCAAATCAGGCTACTTACACTAGAAGTAATTAACCACAAAGAATTTAGTAAGAACCTGTATTTCTGGGTAATTTTTAATTAAGTTCTAAGTATATTTTTGGATACCATTTTCTCTCAAAATGATAATTCAGGTGCTGTATTACAAGCAGCAATTAATGAATGAAATACCTAAAATATATCTTAAGCAAGAAATGGTCATGGTGACTTTCCTTCCAGCCTTGAATCAGAAAGAACATTTAAATATTTTAGAAAATGAAATTAAATTTGAAACTCATTTTGAATGCAATTGCTTAAAGAGAAACACATGAATTAGGCTTTACATATATAGCACAAATTCTATCAAATATATTGTTTACAATACTACAACACTAAATACAGAAATCAGAAACTCATTTTCAAAAATACTTTTTTTCTTAAATGGCATCATCTAGTAAGCTCTTTTATTGCTTTGAGCAGTCTTATCAACTTGTCTTGAAAGACAGCCATGCAACATGGCAGTAGTCTACATTTTCACTTACCCTTAGGGACTACTTAACCTCTTGTTTTACTTTTCCTAGAACAAAGCAACAGTAAGGATAACCAAGAGATGATATATATGTCATAACTATGTAAAGGTCAACAAGGTTTAAACACATTGGGTTCTACTCATAAATATTTGACTAATAGGAGTGTATTTTTCATCTTAAACCCTAAGATTGGCATCTCAGTACGCAGCAAATTATTCTGACTGAACATGTACAATACATGATTCTCAAGTTGAATTTCTCCAGGTATGTGCCTGAATGCCAATGTCAAAAACCAAGGACTGGCAATAATTCTTTTCTTACCATTCCTTACATTATAAAGATAATTGACTACATCAGCATGAGTCATATAATGTGCCCGAATCTGATCCTGCCTACATCAACATTCAATGATTCTGGATTCACACTAGAGTACTTCAGAGCCTGGTTTTATACAACTCATTACTAACCAAGTGGAAGCTACATTAAGTTTGTAGATCAGAAAGAGCAAACTAGTTTTATTACAGGGGAACAGGCAACCTCAGTCAGGACTAAGTTTAGGCAACCTACACTGCCTCTTCACAAACCCTTGAAGCAACTGGTTTTAGTGCTGCTGTACATATTTTCATAATAGAAATACACTCAAAAGTTTTCCTCCCAGACAGAATTAAAACAAAACAACCAAGGAAAAAGAAAAAAAAAAAACACCAAGAAAAGCACCAGTAATCTAGAAAATCTTTTTATAATTGAAAAGGAAATCTCTTTGATGTGTAAATAAGTAATTAATGGCTACCTACTTTCTACTGTATGGAATCATATACTTTTGTATTTCAATTATTTAATGTCTGATACATCTGTATCATGCAGCAGTATCATCTTCTCTCTTAATTCTTGAACTGAAAAACAACAGATCTGAACAAGAAGCCATGTGATTTCAAAGAGAAATTCATCATATAAACCATATTTTCCTTCATAAAAAAGAGAGGTGAGGGGGAACCTAGACAACAATTTCATACATTTCCATGTTTTCCAGGCTGTTGGATTAAGCAGGTTTTTCCCCCCAAATTGGTATGGCTTGAGTTAGATTTAAAATCTATTCCCACAGGAGGCTGATAAATGGATTAAAGTGGAACATAAATTCCCTGTGTCACCCAGTCCCTTAAACCTTGATGTCAGTAACATGCCTAATAATTCCATTATTATAAACGTCAAATATGTTTTACATGTGTTAGAAAGAATAAATGGGTAACAGAATAAATGGAACACTCAAGAAACTGTAATGCTATTACTATGTTCCATGAAAAAAATATCTAATATCTATATTACAGGGTTCATCCACTAGTATTTTTGAATCTTATTTTCTTGAATTTTGCATTCTGAATCCACTCCTGTAAGAGACAGACCAGCATATTCATTGTGCTACAAATAGTTTGCTTTCTCTTTATGGTGCTACTTATATAAGCTAGCATAATAGACTGGAGAGTGAGCAAAGGCAGAATAAAAACCCACAGTGTGATTTTTTTAGTAGTTAATATGAGAAGCAGCACAAAGGAATCTTGCTTAGAAAATATGAGAATTTTTATTCTACTCAGCAAAAGGAAATGCCTCAGCTGAAGCAGTGTTTGCACTGGATTTTAAGAAAGATGTTGCAAAGTATAGAGAGCACAAAAATGACAACCCTTTCAGAAAAATGACTTACAAGAAAGGACTAAAAGAACTGGGCTTGCATACACTTCCAAAGAAAGATGGGAGAAGTGGATCAGCATTACAATAACCCTGAAACAAGTAAAAAAGCCAGTGATTTATCATTTTCCCATTTCCTCAAAGTACACAGAGGAAAGTGCTTTCATTTGCAATCCATAGGCTTGGAATTAAATACTAGAAAGAAGCTTTTCAGGTTCAAGTGGAATAAAATACTGGAACATTTTACCAATGGAGACAATAAAACCTCATTAGGAAAATCTACAATAAAAAATTAGAAATACTTTGGTATGATACAGCACAGTTATATTTGATACTATCACATACTTGATCAGGTTGACTACATAATCTCAAAGTTAACTGCATTCAACTTTTTCCTGATTCTGCGATAATGCATTCAAAGAGTATTCCAATCCTCTAACAGTGAAAATATTCGATATGTAATGAGAGGTAAGAATTTTTGAATAATACACAACAAAGCATTACACATTTTAGAAGAAAAACAGTGAAAGAAACCTCAGCTATTTAATATAAGGTGTATATATATAAGTATAAGGTGACAATGGAAATTTCACGACTAGGGGGACAGAAAAAAATCACCCTTAGTCTACTTCTGTGTCCAATCTCAAAGCTTATGGGACCTAGAATAACCCAAAGTTCCCTAAAAACTGTTATATGCCTAAAAGTTCCAGACAACATATAATAAGGTCCTAATTCTCAGGTTGGCTAATTATATATGGCACCTGCTGAAATCAAAACAGCATTGGTCATTCACTGCAAGCTACCTCTTTCCTGCTTCATTTTCTTTGTGTGCGTGTGAAAGGAGGGAGGCAGAAAAAAAGATCCAAATGAACACAACAGCACACAATTCTACAAATTCAATTTATATTGCCAGATCTTAGATACTGGATAATAATGTTCTCTCTTTCACAATTCATTCTTAGCCAGAATTTGCTCCTCTTTCAGAGATTTTGATAAAAAACTATAAAGCACAATACTGGAGCTAGTTTTAGTCTTGTACTTTCTATTTGAAATCCTTCTGGCTGTAAGAAGAGATATAGACAACTTAGTTACTCTGAGGTACTATGTTTCTGTGAAGTTAATAAAAATAATGAGGCAATTCAGCAGAGCATTGCTGTCTCATAATGCTTCAGAAATATACTACAAAGTTATAAAATTTTGCTAATTAGGAAAAAACCATAATGCAATCTATTAGTAAGTATATTTTATTAATATATTTGTATTAATAATTTTGTAATTTTGATTTATTTATACATCATAACATCATTGTTACTATGTCAAAAAGTGTGAAACTTGTACATTATACCACGCATTTTGATGTACAACCTCATTTCAGTCCTACTCTTTACCTGTATTACAAAACAGCTCCTAATTTCTATTTTTCCCTTCCTTTTCCTTACTTACATAGAAAATAGTGCACCTCTTCTGTACTTATTTTAACTCTTAAATTCAAAATTTGGTCTCACTTATTCTTTACTGCCAACTGTTCACGTCAGACATATTAAGCATTACAACAGTATCTTATTGAATAAACACAAGCAAAAAAATATATACTAGTATATGTATTTTCAAAACACATTCTCCTCTGTTATGTATATTTTTGTATACTTCTGCACATGTGTTTATATATTTTTTAATTCATATATATATGTATGAGAGGAATCAAACTTGAAAGATTTAGCCCAAGGCTGTTCACTGATTCGGGCTCTCCAGCAGAGTACACTCAGGACCTGATTTTTCAGGGTACTGTGCCCAGTATGTTCAAGGTTTGACTGTCATTAAATTCAGCTCCACTGATAGTGCTTAGCATTAAGTGCAATGACACTCTCAAATGTAAACTCCTAGCAGAACATATGCAGGATAATCATATTGCTTAATGACTGGCACCTAAATTTAGAGGTCTAAATTGTGAGGTCAATCCCTCAAGGCTCTGCTACCATCAACAGAGAGAGGTAGCCTTGCATCCTTATTTCCTCCCATATGTTGGCACTTATATTTTCAAGGCTGTCCAGTGAGTTGAATTCACAGTTGATTTAGATGAAAAATAATAGTTTCAGGTGTTTTTTGGCATGTTAAGTTTTCAGCTGGATCAGCTGATCTGTCTGACCATGTACGTGCACAATGTGCAGTAGCAGTACTACAAGTGCACAGGCATTACTCTGAAACTGGCCAGAGCCAAATGGAATGACCTCTTTAGAGAATAGCTTATGGCACCAATGTAATTAAATTAGATGGCTGGCAAAGAATAACATGCATATTGTGTTAAAAAAAAAAAAAAGAACACATGGAAAGAAAAGAAAACTCCATCAAATGACTTCTAAGCTTACATAAAATGTACATAGAGGCAAGGACAGAATCTGTATTAATTGAGTAGCAGTCCAATTATCTTTGCTCTTAAATTTTCTTTCTACAGGTCCTGCTTCATTCAAATGGTATGTAACCCAAATTTTGCAACAAATAAGGCAGGAGTTTTTCAGAAAAAAAATCTAATTAATCACATGATTACAGGGGTTTTTTTCCATACAGTGAATAAAACTGAAATCCTCTGGGGGAAAAGCAGTATACAGTAGTTAATGCAGTGTCTTAACAAATACAAACAAAGAGGGAAAATTACTTCAAATAATTTAAATAATTATAACTTTAATAATAACTTTAAATAATTGCATTTGAAAACAGAAAGGTATTTTCATATAGGTTTCTGTATCTGACTACAGAGAGCTTAAAAGGGCAAATCCAAGCTCCAGAAATTTCATCATGTGAAACTACAGGAATGTCAAGTGGTAGGGTAAGAACACTTTGGGCATGTTGCCATCTCAGTTACAGAAATTGATTTTTAAATAACTCATCATTTTCAACAATCTTTTACATCTTGTTCCAGAAAATACATAAACATGCAGCTAAGAACCATAGAAGTGGCCCAAGTCCATTAAAATTGATAGACCTTCTATGGACCATAGATCAGGCCCCATGAGTATAAAGCAACATCCTCAATATGTGGCAGTGAACTTTTTCTTTTCCTTTTAAATACTTCAACAGGCAAATAAGTAGTTTATAGAAACATATATCTAGTATAATAATAGTACAGAAAATTTAGATTAATTCGCTTCAATGACTTCTATAATTATGAGGAACAAATCTGTAGACCAGAAAGAAAACAATGTCTGCCCTTTTTAATTGGTACTCTGCTATGTATAATCATTCTATTGCTCCTATTGATGTCATGTACTTCATTTGTTGTGGTATCAAACAATCCCATGTACACTTTTAGAGAAAAAAAACTTAGGGTGACTTACCATCTTGTGAAATGGCAAAACAGAATGTTTAACAGTGATGCACAGACCAACTGCTTCTTTTTTGTTTGTTTAATACATACTGAAGATACCATGGTTTGTTTCACAATACAAGCACTTTCAGAAAGTACATTAAAACCCATGGATATAAATTAGAACATAAATTGAGGGTTCTCCTTTTTTATGAGGTAACAACGGGATCCTGTGGAGGTGTTTATTAGACCAAGTTAAGTGGAAGCATTATCAAGTTTTTCTTTCAATGAAAAAATGTCAAATAAGTAGAGCTGAATTCCACAACAACAAAAAAATACCATTAAATAGATTTAACAACTGAAAAACACTTCTTGAAGTACATCCACCAAACTAAATGAAGTGGGACTAAAAGCATTAGAAAATTCTAACCAGCACCCCAATCTGTAGCCAATGAGATTCTAGTTTTAGCATAGCTCCCAACATTAGCATCTACAATCAATTGATTGGAAAATATATATGAGTGCTAGCAGACTTTCCATTAATTTTGTTACAGAAAGCAACATGGACCAGAGATTTTGTCTATGAAGAAATGGGGTGATAAAGTAAAATGACAGCTGCACATAAGGCCAGAAAAACCAAATCAAAATTTGCCCTCTGTGCATGAATTGACTCCGTATTAATATCATACTCTAATTATCTATTCTTAAAATATAGCCATTTTAAGCTCTGTGGAGAATAATGACTGGTATTTTAACTCTGAACTTAGCTGTAAATCACACTATGCAATCATCTTAAAGTAACAGGAGACACATACTAATATCACACACTACCAGGTAAAACAAAGCAAAAAAGCAATGGAACAAAGGTCCATTCCTTACTGTCCTACACCAAGTGTGTCCAAGACTACCTACCAGAAAGGATGGTCATTACTGGAAGTCCTCTGCCAGGTGTTTTGCTCTCTCTCCCTGTCCTTACCTTCCCCCAATAGGTTACATGTCCTCTTCGTTTTTCCCCTGATTTGTCATTCCCAGCTGTTTGTTTTTCCCCATAGTTTTTTTTTTTTTTTTTTCCTTTACTTTCTTCTCGGAAGGGAACTTTGTTTTAGACAGACTGGAAACCAACTTCAAGGCAAAAATCAGGAGCAGCTGCCTCATGCAGATACCATGGAAACACCTAAGAACAAAGCGAGTACACAGTAACTACTTCCTGAGAACATTCCTCCAGCATCCAACCATTTGCAGCTCTTCTTAAGCCAAATGTAAATTTAAGTTTTTCCCACCTTTTATTTTTCTTATATATTTCATCCAGCTGCTTAATTTGCTTATGCAAACTTCCACCATCTACATCATCTCACAGTAATAGATGTCCACAATTTAATTACAGATGGTCTGATGTTTATTTGATATAGTAAAACTGGAAAGGCAGTTTGATTGATAGAAAAAAGTATTTAATGGACTTTCTGCTAGGAAACCTCTCTTTTTTTTTTTTCTCACTGGATTTTTGAATGTTTTATTTGAAAACTTCTGTATTAACTAATTTAGGCAAAGAGTGGCTTATACTTTACACACAGAACTTCTCATCTGTGTTTTGCACTGCACCATGCAAAATGCTTCCCTGCAGCAGTTCACATCTGAGGGCTGTTACCTCCCTATGACAGCATGGTATTAGCTCCTCTTGGTTTCAGTGAACACTCATGTTAGAAAGTAATCTGCTTTTTTAAAATTGATTTTGGAGTCTACAAAATCTTGATCCAGTAGGGGAGACTACACAATATATCCAATGTGTACGTAATATGTACAGGAGATGTTTGTAGTTTGGTCCATAGACTGATAACTTCGTACTGCAGTTCCAAGCTATTGTTCTATGCATTGCAGACTGAAGTGCCATTTGATTTATTAAAAAAAAAAATCAAGAACATATACTAGTGAGTAAGTAATATGAACAGTAATATAACAGAAGTTATAGATAGCAGCATTAAGACATTTAAAAACATCTTCACTGGAAATTATGCCACAACAAAGATAGAAAAAATGTTGATTTGTTGGTTGTTTTTCTTATTTTTAAAGAAGCACTACTGATTGTTTCTAAAGAAGCAGTAGTAATGTAGTGAAAGACTACTTATTATTTTTTTTTAAATCTATTTCTAAAGAAAAAGCCATAATTATCATCTTTGTAAAGATAGGGGGAAATTACCTTTTCTATGTTTCAAGAAAGTTATATCCTTATGGGCCTTTAAAATGGATATCAGATGGAAAGAACCCCATCTTCTCTCCCAAACATACATATCTCTGACTACGCCTTTTGACAGAGCTAAAGAAAGTAAAGTATCTTTACATTCAATAATACTCCTCATTAAAAGAATGCACTTTTTTTCAATTTCACTTATTATTTTTCGGTCTCAGCATGAGGAATAGAATCTGTAATTTGTCTTAGGTTCACTGCATTTCCCTTCACTGTGGAGTAATTAATGAGTTTCAAGCACTTATATTTAGGCCATAGCATCAGAAACATCTGTTCCTAGGAGGGCTTCTGGTTCCAAACAAAACTCACCAAAATTCATGGGAGATCAAGAGACAGAAGATTCTGTGAGCACTCTCCATCAGAAACCTTAATGACTGACCCTGCTGACATACCCATGCTATTTGCTTATCATTGAAGTTCTAAATTTTGTACTCTTGCAGTAAACTGGAAAGTTTCTAGCTAAGATACTGGAAAAAAAATCAAAACGTGATCCTAAAGCTTTCAAGAGAGAAAGCAAGAGAACAGAATCTATAATCTATAAAAATAAGAAATTCAGTTCTTAACCCATACTTTTAAGTGCCTGAAATCTCAGGGCTAGGACATCACTAACCTGTATGTAGCCCATGAATGGAATTAAATCAAGATCTATGTGGGCACTTATATTTCTTGGTCACCTGCACAGTCAATTCTCTTCATAACCACTAGTCTTTTAATGCTGTTTTTAGGAGAGTATACCTATCTTTGAAATTATAAAAGTTACTAAAAGCACCCAGCACAGAAACTAGGACTTGCAGTATACTTATTGATATCTAAATGGTACCTAATAATACTGCTTGCCTAAGTTTGAGCCTTAACAAACTTTGAAGGAAATCCAAGCACAAACTAGGATTGTTCTCTCCAAAAATTCAGCAGGAGTCTTTACCCTGCTGCATGTCCTGTCGGCATCCGCAGCTATATTACTGCAGCTTTTGTTTCGACTTTGAGCAGCAAGAAACAGTCATTTCAGCGTGACTTGCGAAAAGGGCCTTGAAAATGACACTTTTAAGGCGCTACACAGCAGCACCCGCGGCCCAGCGCAGGCGCCCCTGCACACGAGCGAGAGCCCGCACTTCGGCCCGCTCTGCCCGCTGCGGCCGGGGCCGGAGGCGGGGCCGCCCGCCGCTCTTCCGCCCTCGCAGGCACCATGGCGGCTGGCAGAAGCGATTTGCCGGCACCAAACAGGGCACATCCCCAGGCGTGAGGCTGCCGGCGCCCTGCTCCACCAGAAATGCCGGGCGCTCACGGCGGCCGGGCCAGCCGGGAGCCGCGTACCCCGGCCCGCCGGAGCGGCTGCGCAGAGCCGGGCGGCGCGGCATGGCCGCTCGCACCGCCCCCCTCGCACCGCACCGCCCCGGACGGGACGCGGGGCGGAGCCGCGGGAAGTGGCGCCCGCGGCGGCTCGTGGCTGCCTGGGCGCTGGGCTGGTAGCGCGGGTGCCCCGGGGTTGACGCGGTTCTCCGCCCCGCCATCGCTGGCCTTCTGCCTCTCGCCGCCCGGCGTGATCCGCGCCTCTCCTGCCGCCTCCGCGCAGCCCTGGCGGTGCAAGGCATGAAGCTGAGCAAAGCCCAGTACGATGAGATAGCCCAGTTCCTGGGGCACGTGCAGCCCACCCGGCAGAGTCTGAGGAAGCTGAAGGAGAAGTTTCCTAGGTAAGTGCATCCCGCCTTCCGGCGCGGGCCCTGGCGGCTCGGCCCCTGCGGCGGCGGCCTGCGGGCTCGCTGCGGCTGGGCGCGGGGCCGCGGGGGCCGCTGCGCCAGCTCCACCCGGTGCCCCAGTTCAGGCCCCGCACGGTACAAAATCACCAGCACACGCACACGGTCATCGACGGCAAGCGACAGCTCGCTGAAGCTGCCGCTGGGAGCAGGATACTGCTTCACCCTCCGTGACCCGAGAAGTTGGCACAAAATAAAGAACACTTCCCCCGACACACGTCCAAGTGAAAGCTCTTGGGGCCCTTCATGAGCTTCTTGGACACCAAGGAGGTCTTGTGATGTGAATAAAGCCTTACGGTGCAGAACGAGCCTCTGTGGCTGAAGCCAAGTATGAAATACATCCTGCAATGCCAGTGCCCCTGTTTCTTAGGGATAAGGGACTTTATGGATCCATAATTCTCTGCTTGCTGCTGCATCCCAGTTGAAACTGGAAAAGGATCATCTTTTTACTTAGGGCCATTCATGTGCTTCTTTGACTGAACTGTGTTCAGAATTCTCAAAGACATTGGCAAATGTCATGGCCTAGGATGGAAAGGTATCCGTGACAGGTTGTGCTCCATGCACCAATCTTTATTGCTGAAATTTACTTCCTACCAACTACAACAAAGTTCTAAAGAATGCTGCAAGTTTTCACTTTCACATTTGGGGGAAGGACTGCTATTGCTGAATTGGACAGGAAAGCAAATTGGGTTCTGTGGAGAGAAGAGTGGTGCTGTTTCTAAAATCACAAGAAATAATACAGAAAAATGTAGGGGGTTAGATACTGTATCTAGTTTGGTGAAAGAGAGAAAGTAACAAAACAGAAAATCATTCACATGCTTCCTGAATGAACCTTGCTAGTCTTAACCACAAATGCGGCAGAATAAACTGACACTGTGTGTAACTTACAGTATGTGGGTGAAGAGCCAACATTAACTTAGGCTTTTAAGCTGTCCAGTGAAATCCTTTCCTTTTCAGGAAAGTGTGAGAGAATTGCCCTGTTACAGAGAAAAAGTGATTAAATAAACTGTTGTGGTTGGTTCAGGGAGTGCATTGAGTTGCATTTTGGTAACCCAGCTCACCTTGCATAGTACTTCTGCAACTTGGAAAAGCACTTACCATAACAACGTGTGTCTCAGGAGCTTAGACTTGGCTTCATCACTTCAGTGCTAATGAAATTAGGAGAGAGTGTTTGTGGGTAGTTGTGTGTGCATGCATACATACACGTGCACATGTTCTCTTTCTCTACTCTCCTTATAAAGTTGTCTTGAAGAAGGTTAGAATTTGGCTTGGTTTATCAGGTCAGTCACTATTTTTAGGAACGTGCTTCCAAGACAGATCCATAGGCACATGAGTGTTTGTTAGTCAAATTTGTCCAAAAAAGACTGGGCTTTTCTGATAATGTTTTACTTCCCAGTCCACTCACTTGGCAAAAGATCCATTGAATCCTCTATTTCAGAACTTGATGACTCCTGAACTATGTGTAACTAACAGTATAGGGTTATTTAGGAAAAGAATTCTGTTGGTTTTTTTTTCTAAAGGACCTGGCTCAAGTGTGGTGAACACTGAAAAGCAAAGGTTAGCTGTAGTAGTTGCTTCCACAATTAAGTGGCTATACCTTTATCTAGTTATTCACATTATGACATGAGAATGGTGTGTTCTGAATTTTGCTTATAAATCTCTCAAGTACTGTTTGCCCATGCTAGCAGAAGGCTAAAACCTTCTATATGAGCAATGAATTGATAGCTTTTTAAAAATTTCCTGTCTTATTTTGAGGAGGTCTGTACATCTTCTTTCTGTAAGTGTGATATTTCTTTGTTGTCTCTTTGTTTATTTCTCGTAGCAGGTCAGATGCAGAAGATAAACAATACATTCCAAGGCCACTGCTTTCCTTAGCAGTAAGGAAGGTGTGTTGAAATAGATACATGTTAGGATGTGGGAAATAGGCATTCTCTATAACCCTTATGTTGTAAAAGAGACCAGCTGCAAGCTGCAGAGATTTGTAAACTTATATACCATCTTAAGAGGGAGGCTTTTTCAGTGATATGTTTGATAACTGTGGAGTAAGTTGATTTTATAATCTGGAAATGTTGTCATTCTCTTCTAGGACAAGAAGGGTCTGACTGGACTTTGTGGCTGGATTTTTTTATTTTTCTTTATGAAAGCCAGAATCAACTAAAGCCCCCCACCCACCTCAACTTTTTCATTCAGTCTTTTTAAAAAAAATATTCCAGAATCTGTCATGGTACCTACAGTGTGATGAAGGTGTCCATAGCCAGTTTCTCATTATTATATAGTAACAGTTGCTGATTCAAACTGGAAAGTAGTAACATCCATAATAGCTGCTTTCACCTTGCACTTTCAATCTTTCCCTGGGAAGGATTGGTATTCCACTGGTAATGTAATACATAAATTGACAGTTTTCAAATATTTCTAGTTCCTACTGCCTCATAGATCTTGTGGGTCTTTGGATTTCTGCATTAATCTGCTCAGTTTTTTTCTAATACTGTCTTATCTCTTGGTTCTTCTCTCAGCTGTTGTATTTCCTGAAGCCTTGCATTTTATGCTCTTAATTTGTATAAAATCTCTTTCATGCTATGTGAAAGGGCCTGCTCTTGTTGGGCAGTTTCTCCCTAAGAATAAATTGTAATTCTGTAAACAATTGCCACATTGTAATGCGCAGGTATGGTGGGTGGTAGCTGCCACCCTGACCTGTGAATCTAAAAAAATGTTAACAGGGTAGTTTGTGCTTTACTATTATTGAACTACTTCAGGAGGTGAGATTATTACTTCAAATGAGTATTGTCATGTGACTTATTAATGTCAAAAAGTCAAAATTAAACTGCTTCTCATGCTGTTTATAAGTATTTTAATACAAGCATTGGGAATTCTTATATTTTACAGCCCTGTAACTTTCCATACAACATGGATTTACTCTACTTTTCTTAAAATCCAGTTATTTTGCAAAGACTTGTATATCCAATTGCTGTTCTTTTTCTGTTAATGCTGTACTTTGTATTTCATGCCTGGCAATTACCAATGTATTATTCATTTCTTTATTCTTAAGGTATTTGTTACATCCTTAGCAGTTGTCTCCTAACATGTTCCCATTTAACAGCAGGGTATTTGGATGACCTGAGGATTATCAAAATGTGATTTTAAGCACTAAGCACAATAAATCTCTGCCAATATTGGATCACTGATCCGTAGTTCCTTTGATCTTTTTCACACATATGCCACTGGATGATAATTCTGTATATTTAGTGTTGTGCTTTTCTGTTGAAGTATACCACATTTTCTGCTTAGTTTCTCACCTGAATTTTTCAATTTGCTAATAATTTGTGGTTTTCTTTGTTATTTTTGTATTAAATTTTTCAGCTTTCCCTTCAGCTATGGACTTCTGTTCTTCTGAGATACTATTTTTCTCAATGACAGTTAAAGTCTAAATTGAATGAGCCATTTTAGGACTGGTTTTAGGCCATTGCAGAAAATGTTCTGAGAAAGTTAAAATCCTTTTCTCTCTCTTAAATGGTAGTTAAGAGCTGCCTACAAGTAGAATCTTCTAGATACAAATCACCTTAGAACTACTTGTTTATAGTGACATGATATAAGTTAGACCTTCAAAATTCTTTTTTCAAAGACTATTTTAACTTTTTCTAAAAAGTCCAACTTCTGAGAGTTAAATTCATACCCAAACTGATTTTCTAGTACTTCAGTTTACTGTTTTAATTGTTTCAGTTCTTCTGTATATGGCAGAATACATTGTTTCTCTCAGAAACCTTTTCTAAAGTTTCTTATAGGTAGACCACAATTAACTTATGAGTATACCCTTCTCAAATATATACCTTGTACATGTTTTCCCCTTCTTCTTTGTATCCAAGTCTGATTGAATATTATAGTCTTCTTGACCAAATCTTTGTCTTGGTTTAAGAGAATTTAAAGGAGAAAACTCTTAAATGAGTTCTCCTTTGTTTTCACCAGTCCCTTTCCATCAATAAGGAGAAACAAAATACAAGTAGATGTAAGTGAAAAAAATAACAGTTTACTAACAAGTGAGACTGCAAAAGGCAAAAATAAGAGTAAATAACCATTAGATAGAAAATTTCTAAATCTCACAAACTCCCCCAGAACAAAGAGAGACCCAAAATGGCAAAAATAACCTTTCCAAGATGGCGCCCGCCAAGGGTGACCACTGTAGGGAGAGCAAAGGAAAATGGCGCCAGACCCTGCCCCCGAGATGGCGCTGTGCAGGCGATTGCATGGCCTGGGAGACAAAGGGGAGGGATGGCAGCAAACCCTGGGGAAGGCAGGAGCTTACAGAGCGTTTCCAGGGGCACATGAGAAGTGCTGGCACCTGTGGGGTCAGTGCCACTGCCCACCAGACTCTGACAATGCTGGTGCTGATGTCTCTGAACTGTGGGTGTGTTGTGGGGAAGAAACCGGTCTGTCAGCCCTGGTATGAGGTGACCGGGCCCCAGCAACCAGCTGGCTTTGCAAAGTTCACCCCAAAACAGTTTTTAATTGTAAAATGCAGTTTTTCTGAGTGGCTACTATTGCAAGCCCAGGAAAAAAACACAAATAGCTTTCCAAAGTAAGCCCTCCAAAGCGGAGCATCCACTTTCAGCACATGCTGCTAGCAGTGAGTTTGTTCCCCACTTCCCAACTTCAATTTAAAAAGGGACTGCAGCAATGTCCCCTCTGCCCTGTGGTTCCAGTTCTGGATGCGCTGATCTTAAAAGAGGCCATAACAATTTTTGGGTCTGGATAGATATGGAATGTAGTAACATTTTCTATCAAACTTTCTAGGGATGTAAGTTTTGGTGACCCAATTCATTATGATACTGTCTTGGGTTTTTTTTAATGTGAGATTTTTTTCTGGCTTGGTTCTGTTCTGAGTGTTTGAGTTTTTTACACCAGGTTGTGCTTGAATTGGTGGTTCCAGAAACTTTCTAGCCTTGAGCATCTTTTAGTGATTCCAAAACCCATGCTTTTCAAGTTCTTGCACTGATCTGTTGTGAAATGTGTTTCAGTCCATTTGAGGATTTCCCACAGCACAATTTGTGTAGTCTGTATTGTATCTCTTCCTTTTTTCAAGTTGTTAAACAAACTTGGTGCCTCTAGCCTGACTTTCCTTTAGGTACCTTCACTTGCATTTCTTTAAAAGAAGCATTAGTTTCTGAGACTATTTAAGTGCAAACTGTGTTATAGAGATTTTCACATTGTTTTGAAAAACTAGTGTTTTGAAGTATCAGCTGACTTTTATCAGCAGCTATGTGCAGTTCATCAGTTTTATGCATCTATTCAAAAAAGTACCGTTCTCATTGTGTCCCTTGTGTGAAAACTTACTTCCACACGATCGAGAGGATCTTTTTTCACAGCAGAAAGGTAAGGGAACCTGGCATAAATATAAGAGAAGTACTTTCAAAATTTTTTCTTCCTTTTTTTTTTCCCAGTAAGCAAGAGGAAAATGTGATGCACAGCTTCATACTTGAGTATGGCTATTTGGTTTTAATGCATGTAACTTCATATTTGATTATTAGAATGTACACACTTGGTTCCCACAGCATATCAAGGGATGAGCATTCCTCTACATTGATGACCTCTACTCTTCATTACTTAGTATCGCCTCAGTTTTCCACACATTTTCAGTAATTGTGTTGCTCTTTCTCCAAATTATTGATGGATGGCTTTATTAAATGACACCTGGCCTGGAAACCATCTCAGCAAGATTTTAATTTTTAAAAAAAAGTATCTGCACAGTAATGTGTTGCAATGTAAATTGGAAAAAATAATCTGTTTATTATTTGCTCAATTTTATCACTTTCTCTTTGGTGATTAATACTGAAACAACAGCCCTAAAGAAGCTTAAATGTATGGTTTGAATGTTATTTCTTTTACCAGCAGCTTAAGGCTGAGGAAGCATTTTTTTTCCTCTTTTCCAGTGTCATTGTTGCCTCTGGTTTTGTTTTTTAGGGTGGGGGGGATAAGCCTCTCATTTTCCTCTTGAAGACAATTTTGTTTACAGGGCAATATATTACTTGTTTGTGAATAATTTTATTCTGCTTTCATGCAGTTGCTTAGATTGTCAAGCAGTACTGATGAGCCCATGATGACTGTGGTGAGAAACAGGAGGAATTTTTTTCTTTTTCTTTTTTCTTTCCTGTTCTGTATTCTGGTGTCTGGAGCCTGCAGAATGAGTCAAAGTGAAGGAAAATTCTTCATGCTTTGCTTTAGTGCTCTTTGGAGCTGCTGTTACCTGGAAGGCAGACTGGCAGTGAGGCTCATGGGCAGAGGGCAGATAGCTGCCTCCGTGGCTCGCAGAGTTCGAGGCTCTGAACTCGGGCACAGGATTATTAGACAGGTTGTATTTATGAGCAGGCATCCTACTGCTGTGTGACACTTCACTTGCACTCTCTTCTTCCTAGAAAGGTTCTTGTCATAGCAAACCCAACATTATTCTTGTAACTTCTGCTCTCCCTGCTCTTCTGAATAGTTGATTAATTATTTTGAAAAGCAGAAGAACTAGGCTATTTTTCATTACTCTGCAAACACAGATGTAGCAAATGTCATTTAGAAAGTTACCTTTGTGCTTGCGAGTGATAGAAACTTATTCTGAAAAAAAAACATTAAAGGCACAATAGAAACTCCTTTCTCTATATTCTCAATATTTAACAATGACATAAATTCATGCTCTGCCTATATAAACGATCCCATCAAGTGGCAAATGCTTTGTACCACTGTAATGTATTTAAGTATTCTGGAGGATTTAACAAGAGTATCAATGAAATAGAATTTTCAAAGTTTTATACTTTCTTCTTTTACATTAGACTTCAGAATAAACAAAGTTGACAGTTGACACGGAGTTTGTTTTTGTCTATGTAGAACAAACCTAATGTAATTTAAAATTTGTTATGTACTTGAAGCTGCAGTAAACCTCACAGGTAAACAGATAGATAATAAGAGATGAAAAAGAGGTCTTGGGTCATTAATTGAAAAGAGAATTAGCAATGTTCAAGTTTCAAGAAGTGACCCACAATAAAATGTAGCATATTTTCAATAATCCTAAAATGAAATAAAAATTAACTGTGCAAAGTAATTATGTGAACAACTGATAATACTCCCTTTGGAAAGATGTTCTTGTTATTTCAACCCTTGGTAGAAAATCTACTATATCACAGCTTTGATAGGCTGAACCAGTAGGCAGTTTCTCTTTTCACTTAAATTTCAGTGAACAATCAATATCAAAGAAGTTGTAATTTGTTGGATTTGATATGACTTGCTAACAAACTGTTTGCTAGTGTTGTGACCCAAAATAGGAAGGATACCAGTCCTCTTCTGTAATAGGAAACATTGTGTGAAAGAAATCAACAGTATCAGTATATAACTCAGAAAAACTTTGTCTCCATTATTATTCATTAAATTAAACAGAAGATACTGACTTAAAAGTTAGATATTAATAGCAGTGGGTGGGTTCAGAGTAGAATGGAAAACAGAGTTTTCCTCACATTTGTGGCTTTCCCAACACCAACAGACAGGATTTAGGCAGAAAACTTCCACTGGCCCAGGTGAATACTAGATTTTCAGGACATGGGTGCTTTCTTTTGTTTGGAGAGATAGAAGAGGGTTTTTTTGAGTTGTTTGCATATTACCTATTAATAGAAAAGTAGGTGTAATATGTGTGTGTGTCAGCATGAAAGTTAATTTTGAAGGAAGTCCATTGTAGTTTTCTGTCACATTTTTTATTGGTGTAACCATCTTCTTCCTTATATGCATTCCCACAAATGTTGTCCATCCTAGCAAAATACAAACCTATTTTAAACGTTAGTCTTGAAATTTTGTTTGAAATATACAAGGAAAATTAAATTTTTATTTTCTGAATTCTTGAGTACTGATAAATCTCTTCCTTCTCTTTTAATGTTTTCCCCTTCCAGTTTGTGATGTGTTACCATATGGGAGTACAGTTCTTTTAAAAAGAAACAAAATTACACAGAACACGACTTATTACACTTGTGAAATTCATTTTGGCTGAGTAATGGGAAACCTTTTTTGGCCTTGAGGAATTTATACAAACCACTTAGAAGCCAATCCTATATCCTTTGAAGATTTGATGGTGAAATACAATGATTGGAGGGGGTCTTTTAAAGCAGATGTGGAAATTAGTTCCCTATAATTTGAAAATGCATTCTGAGTCCGTTGGAGCTGTGTGTTAAGTGCTATTGTTTAATTCAGAAGAAAAGAAATAGAAAGAGAGAAAAAAAAGAACCAGAAAAAAATGCAGAGAAAGGAGAAAGCAACAGGAAGAAAATAGAAAAATAGAGACAAGAGGGAGAAGAGAAAAAATTCAAGAGAAAAAGAAATGAAATGGAGAAAAAAGAGAGAAAAGAAAACAGAAAAGGAGCAGAAGAAGATTAAAAAAGGGAAAGGAAAAGAAAAAAGAAAATCCTTTCATATGTCAAAGCTGGGAGAGTTGTCTTGGTCAACATGTACACTACTGTGTGGATTTGTGAGGTTTAATTTGGTTGTACTTTCTGACACTTCTTAAATTCCATGGATGTGATAATCAGTGGTAGGATAGGAATATAAGTCTTGTGACACAGTCATTTTCTATGTATTTCATTCTAAAGTAAGCTTGATGTCATCAGACAGACCAACAGATGTCTGTAGATTTAAGGGCAAGATTATGGTGGTTGTTAAGGGAGGATAAAGTGGAAGTTTTGACACTGGCCATATGTGCTTTTTAATTGACTTGTGGATTTTAGGGGATACCATTATATTCATGTTACTTATATTTAAGGAATATTGTGATAGAAATGGTAATTCTTGATTGTATTTTAGAAACAGTTCCATAATGTATAATTCTTCTGAAGCCTGAAAACAAGTCTAGGCTCAAGTTTTACAAGCGTAGGCGATTTGCTGCATCAGAATGGAAAATATTTTATTCATGCATTGTTTTTTGGACAGTCATATTCTGGGCTATATTACAATGGCACGATAAATTGCTGAATACACTGTCTGCTGAATATGACCTCACCATGAAAAATTTGATGCATTAGAGTAGGAAAGGTTGGAATATATCAACCTTAGCTGACAAGGGACTTTGAATTTTGACCTAACACAGATGACCTTTGTGTGCAATAAAAGTGAGTTTAATCTCCAGGTCAAGGTTGAGGTGAACGGTAGGGCAATGTGGATTGGTTTGTACTGGCTATGTCTGGATCACACCTAGCAAGCAAAGAAATCCAAGGTCTTTGCACTTCAGAGTAACCAAATGCTTGTTTACCTAAACTCATATCTGTTATACCACATTTAAAAACTTGTGGTACTGTAGACAGCTAGCTCCTCAGCAGCCGTGGACTATTTCATTTGAAGCTCAGTGTTTCAGGCATGAGGTATGTATATTCTGCTGCTATAGATCACTGAATAGGTAAATAAAATTTCCCCTCTAGCGCGTAGAAGAAAGACTGTTCACGATACTGCCTTGCTATGAAAAGGGTGAAATGTAGAAGGTTTGTTTCTTTGACAGCTTGCCTGTCTTTTGAACACTGGAAGTTTATTCCTAAGTGTCTTATGCTTTAAAGAGGAATGCAATTAAGAGAGTTCTGATATGTTTCACTAGGCAAATACAAAGAAAACGGGTCCTTTTGAGCACTCCTTTGCTAGAAAAGGTATTTGATCAGAAAAGCTAAGTTACAAAATGGTTTGGGGATTGTCTAGGTTACATAATAAAGACATATGATGAATTGAAATAAAATATTGTCGCATTTATAGCAGTCAGAAACAAAATTCATCTTTTTAACTGGCTCGTGTTCTAGGAGTGCTATTTCACTGATGTACCAAAGGTACATTTGCTGAATACTTTACACATTGAAGAGGGGTAGCAGTGGTGCTGTTGGAAGGAGAGAGTTCTCTTTAAATCAGCCAGGGAAAAAAAAAGTTTGAGACTAATGGAAAGAACCTCTACTCCTTTAATAGAGCCTGCAAAATACATTCTCCAGGACTGATCAGCTCTGAAGGCTCTAGAGGTTTGATGATTGGAATGGCAGGAAATCACGCTTTCAGGACATAACGAATTGACTAGGCCATCCATCATTTGTTAGCATGCGCTGAAACACTGGGTTTGTGTGCAGAGGTCTGTGATTTAGTAAATACTTGGGAGATGAATAGAGCTTACACACAAGGGAAGATATTGCTGTCCTTCAGCAGCCTTAGACACAGATCCCTGCTGAGAAGGCCGTCTGACAGCAGCTCATCAGTAACTGGCCTGTCACAGTCAGTGATGCCCACCAGCCATCCCCGGTATATTAAATGCATTTTTAATATCTGCTTCAGTAGATTTAATGAAGAAAATTTAGTTTCCATACTCTGATCACTGCTTTCTCAAGTGTTTTAAAGCATTGAGCGAAGCACTTCCAAGAAAGGAGTTGTGCTGATAACAAGAGGAGTTCATTGAAAATCGTAATGAAACAGGGGTGTTATTATCCAAATAGTTTCCTAAAATCAAAACAAAAATGTTTGGAAAAAGCAGTGATGATCTTAGAAACAATTGACCCTCCTGCAGAGGGACCTTATGCAGCAGGCTGTGCAGCAGCAGAGATACAGGGCTGGGAAAGGTGTTTGCACAGTGGTTCTATTTAGTGTGGCAGAGCTTGCCAAAAGGCAAAATTGCATTTCTTAGGCTCTTGTGTGTCAGTACCAGAATTGGACAGAATCATCATTCTGTCTGGGTTTCAGGGTCCAGAGAGAAGGGTGGCTGTGAATGGAGGAAATGGAATAGATAAAGTTTTTGATTGCTAGCATAGATTTTGTTTTGGTTTTGGTATTTTTTGCAAGCGATATTTTAGTGTAAATAATTGTAGCATTACATGGCATTATATAAACTGATATAAGAAACAAAGAATAAGACACAATGGGAAATAAAACTGTTTTTATAACTTGTCAGAGTCATTGAGAGTTATTGAATATTGACATTCTGTGTGTAAAGATTGTACGGAATTATATTTTAACTTCATGGCAAATGATAAGATCTTTTGCTGTCCATACATGTAGACAAACTTCATAGTTATTTGATTTTCCTTCCAACTTGCAGGGGAAACTTCTGTTTACATAAAAGCAAATAAGTTGATTTTCATTTTGTAATGCGATTCAATGCTTCAAGACAGCAAGACAAACAGCTTGATTTTGTTGCAAACATCTATTTGAAACATTGACTTCTTGAGCTTTTTCTCTCTCAGGAATCCATTCTGTGTTCACAGAAGAGAAAACAAGACCTGAATGAGACCTATAAATTTGATTCTTATGTATTAAATGCATATTATTATAAAAATTTAAGAAGTGTCCTAAAAGCTTACATTTTTATAACACACAACATATTAAATAATACATTTTCTTGTTAGCATCTGTTTGCTGTCATTGTTAGCAGGACCTATGATTTATTACTTAAATTAATGACTACAACCATTTTGGTGCTGATAAATGCCCCTTATGGCTTATCACATCACTTTAAAAGCAGCATATATGCTTCTACGAGAGTAGTTTTTTAATTGTTCATTCTTTTAAGTTCCTGGTGAAAGTAACATCTTCATTTTCAGTGTGAAAGTTTCAGAAGCTTGAATTACACTCTCAACTTAGTGATATGTTGCTGAGGATTAATTTCTGTAAGAAAATGCAATACAGAAACTGATCCTAATAAAATTGTCTTCTAAGACAAGCCTGATAGAGTATTGTTACCAAGAAAAACCAACAACACTGATAGAGGAATGGAAAGATAATACCCTGAGTTCTTCTGATCAGGTGATGGTTAAAAGCTTTGTTCATGTTTTTGCTTGGCTAGTTGGTACCATACAAGCAGATATCAAACGCCCATAGGCATGCTCTGTTACTAGTTTTCAGCTTGTATCTCATGAAGTCCTTGTTGTCCATGGACTTCAAATGAAGAATTCAAAGTAAATTAATTTCTTGTCAAAAGACTTAAATTTACCAAACAGGAACCTGTGCCTGTCATGGGAAAAACATTATGATTTGTGAACAACTTAGGATAAAAACCTCTGTTTGTAAGCAACTAAAGCAATTTTTTACATATCTTACGTTTTATTTGGGTACAATCTTTTTTTAAAATTCTTCTGTCCATAACATTTTGAGTAATGATAGTGATTTGAGTAGAAGATACTATCCCTTCCATTGCACACACAAGGATATCCAGTAGCCTGATTGATAGTGACAGTCTCATTGCTTTGTATCAGAGAATTGTTGAACTTGCTTTATCCTTTTCATCTGAATAGAATGCTAAGTGTTGCTGTCTGTCCAAATGTAGAAAAAGGCTTCAGATCAGGATGTAGTGCTGAAGAGGACTTTATTGTTTGGGTGATTGTCCTCTATTTGCATGTCTGTATTTATGCCTTCAAAGTCTTGGAAGCAGTTGATGGTCTAGTTTCCTATATACTTCCACAAACTTCAACATGGAATAAAAATGTCCTAAGATAGCACGCGTTCTTCTTTTACGGAAAGTAAAATGTTGTCAAATATTCCTTTGAACAAGACACGTGTGATAGCAAAAGTATTCTCTTACGCAATGTAGCCTGTGTGAAACAGTTTTAAGGCAACATAGAAGCTCTGACCAGGATGGAGGTAATACTCCTGTGACTGAATTACTATAAAGGGTCTTTTGGAGTTCCCTGTTGTTAATTGAGGACACAGACAACAATAAAGACATCACATTTCTCTGTTTCTATTTGTGGTTGGCTGGGAGATAACAGAACTTCTTATCAGTCTTCTGTTGTACCATCCAGTCCTTTATTGCATCTCTTCTGTGGAATACAGATGCTCATTTGGAGACTACAACTTGTGGAGAGTACAGTAGGCAGAGAGTGAGTTTATGTTTCTATATATGAAATGGCTGTTGAACATTAGCCATTTACAGCATTAATATAAAATGCATGTGGTACATGCAGCTCTCCTTCAGTTTTCAACACAGCTGAGCAATATGTCCTCCTAGACAAGTGCATTTTCTTAGGGTACACAAAATACAAAAAGAGAAAAAAACCTTGAAAGCTAGATCTCTGGTTCTTACAGAGCTTAGAAATGAAGATCTGCTTTGATGAGTTGGCAGGTACTCCAGTAAGCCAAGTAAATTCCAATCCAAATGGAGTTCAATGAGCTTATTGCAATGAGTGATCTAACACAAGAATATGTTTTCCTTTATTAGAAAATGTGTTATCCTGTTATTAGGAATAGGAGAATATAATTGTAAAGAGTAAGTTGGACTACATTTTTTATCTCATTTGTATTGTGTTCCTTTGACATCAGTGGTCTGAGAAAAAAAGGAAAATGATCCTTTATGGAATAAATGTATAGTTTCAGTCTAAATATTTTTCTAGCCATATTTGTCTGCTTGATATGTCATCTAAGTGCTGAGCATTTTTTTCCAAACAAATTCCATTGGTTGCCCAACAACTATGATTCACAAGCTTCCTGCTTACACTTTTTGTTTTTATTTGCTATTTAGACACAGACCTCGACAGTGACAGACGATCATTCTTACACATTGTTATTTTTTGTGGTTTCAAGTTTTCTGGATAGAGAATTTTGTCCATTTATCTGCAATTGATGCCTGTCATTCTAACATTTTAAATCACAGTAAGTTAAAGATAATATTCAAATGTTTCAGCTACTGTGTAGAAATGAATATATTTTTATGTACACCGATTTAGGGAGGTCAGCATGTATCACATATTACTTGTTTGTGTTAGTTTGTTTTGTAATTGTAAGCTCTTTAGTTTCTTTTTCAAGGATATCTCTCTCTCAGTGGAACTTTGCATTAGTGGATCAGGATGTTTACTGAAATAACCGGTTGAAATTATTAAAATATGCAGTGGAAAGCAGTGTGCTTAATTTAATGTGCCTCTGAATATTAAATGCAAGTAAAATGTTATATAGACACGAAGCCAATTGTTATGTTATAGTATATGAAGCAATAGCTGTGTAAACCCTAACCTCGTAATTTTGCAAGTTCTACTTTATCATGTAGCTGTAAAAGGCAATCAAAATAAATCATGGAAGATGAAGAAATATTTTCTAGGGCTTTCTGTATGCTTTCAGAAGTGGCGCTTGATCCATGAAATTTTAGTAAGCATATTAAATAATACAATATGATGTGCGACGTGTCAGGGCTGATAAATTATTTTGTATAGGACATTTATACAACATATGGTGAGCTGCTATGTGAACAGCTTAATGACTAAATTATGTTAATCTTTCTTGCCATATTTACTTTTCATTTAAGAAGAGGCATTTTTAAATTTTTATTTTACTTTTTTTATCATGTGTAGATATAAGAAAGGTGTAGGTCATCCCTGAGAAGCCGTGACAGTGATCCAAGGTTCCTCAGCTGTGCAGTGTACATAACACAGATGTTGGGAGAGTCATCTGTCAGCTATGCCTCTCCTATGGAGTTAAAGTTCTAGGGGGAAAAGAATTCGACACAGTGCTGTCACTGTTACATTTTCACAATAGAAGAGCATGCAAATAGTCAACCTCCTGCTTAGCAGTAGTGCCCTGTCTAATGTCTGTGCTGGTTAGAATAAAAAAATAGTGGGTGCATCTAGGGCTCATAGATCTGACAAAGGTCATGCTATGCTGGGCATTTGAATTGGAAATTGTCTGGACTTAGATTTTATAAAGCTCCCAGTGTTGTCGGGGAAAATTTCAGCAGGGTTTTGTCCCTAGAGAGGCCTCTTAGGCCCTTTTCTGTCCTATGAATGAATTTAGATGTGAGGGTTTCTCTTGCCTTAAAACTGTTAAGTTCATTTTGCATACATCCCTAGAGAGAAAAACTGGCAGATGCTTTTGTCTTGGAAGTGTTTAAAAGAAAACTGCAGAACAGGAACAAGGGAGAGAAGGGGCCCTGCGTGGAGTCCCAGAACATTTTGGAAATGGCCAATATGCAGTTTTCATCAGTACTAAGGCGGGGCGCAATATGGTGCCTGTAGCTCACTAGGGAATATGAATGTTGATTAAGCATACTCCCAGGCTTTGAAATCCTGAAAGCAGTGTCAGAATAATGGATGTTGAGCAAATGTCAAGCATTTGTTAATTTCGCTGTTATTTGGAGTTTATCTACCATGATCAATCAAATAAACTAGTGCTTCTCTGTTGTGGCATGTGTCATTGATATGGTGATTAGGTGGATAGAGAGGCCTTCTGCCTTTTTTTTTTTTTTTGTTAATCCAGGTAACAGATTACATATGAACAACCATAACTTTAGGTTAAATATTTCTTGGCAGTTGGTTTAGTGGAAAGAGTTGCATTAACAAAATACTTTGGGGGTACAGAGAGACAAAAATATTTGCATATACTCTGTGATAAAAAATTACATTTGTGCCATTTTTTCTACTTTTGGCTTTAAAATATTACTGTCATGATGAAGGAGAAATTGCTTCTAAATAAAAGTTGATAGAAGGATCTTCTACTTGTCTTAGAAAGATAAGTTTGAAAACAAAGTACTGATTTATGGCTTAGCTCCCTTCTTCACTCTAAATATTTTGGTTTCTAAAAACTAGAAACTTGATCTCAACATCCTCTTACTGATACCCTTTAGTTAAAAGTAGAGGTCTCTTTTATAAGAATATGAGCCCTCTTATAAGATATATCATGCATAATGTATTTATGTAAGTTGTTAGTTACTAACATGCAGACATGTAAACGTTCCAGTTGAGAATATTTTGTTCTCTTTCTCAATTTTCACTATTTTCTGAAGTCCTAATTCTGTTAGGTTGCCACTCTTTGAAATTAGGTAACATATAAGGACCTGATATTTAAATGTGAAGAACAAGATTAAGATTTATCTGAAAGAAAGAAGGCTCTGTGGCCTTTAGTTCTTTACTGTAAAATATTAAAACTTCAAAATATGAGAGGATAGGGTTGGATGTTTTGTGTGAGGCATTTTTGAAAGCTGCCTGAAGGATATTATCAGTCAAATTTCAATGAATTCCAGTGAAGTTTATTTAACACTCTTCTCATAGACTTTTTTTTATCTGTAGTACTTATGGACTTAATATAAAGACGGTAATGTATGTTTTTATTATGTTTTTGATAAGTCACAAAAATTTAAGAAGTGTCAGTGAGTCATGCCGTACTACTTAATGCATGCTGAGGTAATCTTCAACTTATTTTAACAGAGAGCTAATGTTTGTTCTTCCTTGGCTTCCACATTTATCAAAGGTGCTAGGCTTATTCTACCAAATTTGGTAGAAATTTTGGTGCTTAGTGAAGGTGGTTCTGTATAGTCAATCTTATTGACTGTTTATATCAGATATTACTCTGTTCAATTAGTGTTCCATTAAATTCTGTTCCATGGAGTAAGAGTTCTGGAAAGCCAGTATTGGCACTGTGGGAAACAAAGCTTATTGTATATATTTTCAGGGCAATATAAGGAATACCAGAAAACTCCTCTAGAGAGTGGAGGAAGGAAAAGGAAAAGCCTGTTGATAGGAGTGGAAAGAGTAGAGAAGTTTTAGGATGCACTAATGTAATGTTGTGATCAGCTCTTGTGATATTCCCTTCGTATTGCCTTCCAGTTTTAGGTAGACAGCTTTTTTAAAAAGAGAATGCTGGAAGAACATTAGTAGAAAGAGATAGCTGGATTTCCTTCTTGAGCATTTCTGCAGTCTTTCCAAGGGGAAGTAATTAGTGGCATTAAATGACGTTATTCCCTCTATGGCATAATAAGCTATATCCCTGGGGCTGAAAGTAGGCTTTGTAAATATCTGCATGCATGGTACAGCAAGTTAGATGTACAAGACAAAATACTGCACTGTTGGGTAGGTAGATGTTCTGGTTTAGGGCAAATTTGGGAGGAAACTTTCAAAGAGGACCCTTTAGTAAGCAGATTCAAGTGGCCCTTCCCCCAACTGGTTCAGGAAAAGACAAGAATTATTATCTTTTTTTTTTCTTTATTTTTTTGTTCAATAATTACAAATAACTTAAAAGTTGTAATTTTTTTTAATCATAAACACTGTCTAGGGCTCTAAAATCTCAAGGAAACTAGCTATAAATGGATTAATCTCTTGCCTTGAGTCTGCATCATAACCAAAATGGGAATTTACTAAAAACTCTCACTTCTATATCATCTGTGTTTGCTTCTTGAAATTTTATCCTGAATATATTTTAGATTATATCCTGAATGGGAAGCATCAATAAGATCCTAACTTGTTTAAGGAATTAGCAGTTTTGATTGGATAACTGGAAGTTTTTTTGACTTAAGATGTTCACTTTTTACCCTGGAGAAACCTATGCAACAGTGTGTGTGCTTGACATGTGATGCATGCAAATGCTAAATACAGTAACAGCATGAGGCAAGTGTCATTAACAGTAATTTATGTAATGAAAGCCACCTGGCTGTCTTTGTAATTAATTGCTTCTAAATAGTAAATTTTAAATGTAGTTTATCGTTTTCTAAATCTGATTATATATTTTTAGGAGCAAATTGTTTACGGGTATTTAGGGATTTATTTAGTGCTGAACTATGCTTTTTACATGCAGGCTAATTTTTTAATACAAAATGAACAAGGTAATTAGCTCTGAATTACCATTCATTCATAAAAATAGTTTTCTAAACTGAAACACCTAACTTATACAGGACAATATAGTTTTGTTGAAAAAAAAGGCTATAAAGTAGAATTATTTTCCCTGTTGTCCACAGTAAATAAATTTGGGGTTGAAGTCTGAAAAACTTACCTTAACTGATCTATTTCTTTTCCTGGGCATAAGAGGAAGTAGCTCAATAGGCTAATCCAAACAAAATGAGGGAATGAACATGAAATAAATATTTTTAAAATTACCTTCCGGTAATTGTCTACTGAGTATATTTTCAATGTGGGGACCTTGGCCCTATCAGTAGGGTAGATAAGAAAGAAGAAGGATAAACTCCTGGTTTAAACTGTATCTTCTTCACCTTAACTGCTTGGTGGGGTCCTTTGCTCTTGCACCCTAGGAATATTGTTCTTTGCACAACCAACATCAGATAAGGAACTACTTTAGTGTATTTTTGTCTAATGGTTCAATATTTAGATTGGGCTACTAAGATAAAGATGGCAGACTTGCAAACATGTTTCTGTACAGTCTTAACTGAAGTGTATTGAAGTAAAGTGTGGATGATGTACACTTGAATGCAAATGTTCACAGATGTTTTTCCTTTTTCCTCAGTCTCTGGTATGCTGCTGTATGCCTCTGCTTTCTTTCCTGGAGATGCAGAAACTTTTCTTCTTGCTAAGTAACTTGCTAAGCTTTAACTAAGCAGTTGAAATGAACGACATGTTAAATCATCTACTTTTGCTAGTCTCAAGCGTTGGGGAACTTTTTTTTTAATATTCTCAAAAAATTTAATGGCAGAATTAAAAGCAGAATTCTTGAGAATACCAGGAAACGGAGATGTGGTGGACAATCACTGAGATTATCAAGGTGTATGTGGAGACAAACCAGACAAACCCTCTTTGACTCCTATCGGTTTCTTATGTCAGTGGTTTCCCTGATTAGATGGTTAAAGATGGGTTCTGCTATCTGTAAGGTGAGGACTTTCAATAGTCAATGAAGCCTGATGTCAGAATATTTGGGAGTTACAATTTCACATTTTAGCACTTTTTCTTAAGCCCTATTGTGAATATATATTGTTCTGTATTACATCTGAAAGTATTTTTCAGTTTGAAAATGTGATCTTACAAAATAGTTTTATATTTTAATGGCAGAGACATTAGTGAAATAATATTTATTTATAGAGGTCTCTCTGTGGGTTTGGCATTGGAATAGGTTCCAAACATTCATGCAATAAGCATTGTTTAATTCTGCAATGAAATTATATCAGAACAGTATCTTAGGCAAATTACTGTCCATTTTCACTACTTGCTTACTAAGATTATAAAGCTGAAAAAGTAGTTTCTTTTCATATGGACCTGCTACTCTTCCATTGCTGTGATTGCTGGGGTTTTTTAACATGTTATTTATTTATCTACTGTTAAAGCATAATGCTGTTTTTCTCAACCATATATATGTGAATGGAAAACCAGCATTTTTGTTTGTCTCTTTTCAGGTTGGGAGATTGATCATAATACTTTGCAATCATTTGAATATGGAGTATTTTTAGTTACGCTTACATTTTTGCTATTGGAAATCAGATTTTTAGGTGTGGGTGAAAGAAGGTGTAATTTATCTCTGCAAAGAGCTAGCATTATTTTGGGATCATTGCCTATATTGGTTATTTGTACTTACCTCTGCAATTTATTTTTTTCACATCTGATACAGATTGTTCATAGTCTGGATTTGTTTTAAAATATATTGGTTGTTACAAGAGACACCAAAAAATTAGGTGTCTACAGGAAGAATTGGTGCTCTGTTCTTAAAGGAACTTCTAAGTCTTCCTAAATGAAAAATCAAACAGTATCTAATACTGGCAATTTTCCTCTGTCTGCTGCTAGAACTTATTGGCCAACTAGGTCAGACATTATTAAAGTTCAAGTGGCCCAGTGGGAAAAGTAATGGCCTTACGCTACTATGAATTTTAAATGCTGCCATTTCTATGTGTTGCACCATCATCTGTTCTCGCACATCACTAAATTGTATAGAAGTTGGGGGACCAACCAGTGTCAAGGTCATAGAAGTGATGACTCTTCTCAAGTTGCCTAGGCTGGGCTTTGTCATACAGTTATACTCATAACCCTGGCTGTAGGCAGCTAAGTTGTACGCACATGCCTGAATTTAATCTTTTTATTATCATTGAATAGTGAAGCCTGTAAGGCAGGACATCTTTCTCCTCAAAATCTTTACTTCGTATTTTATTTTTGATCCTGCCAAAGTTATGAAATTGACTTTGAGGCAAAGGCAATTTTTAGGGATCTATTTAGGTCTTTTGAGTTGAGCTGTTGTACAGCTTACTGAACTGGATATCAGAGAATTTTAAAATTGATTAATGTTATTGTTCTTCCGATGAGCTTGAATTTCATCTGGATTTTAAATGTAATTGTATTAAGTCTGAAATGAGCATATCATCATATACTTCTTGTCGTATATGTATGTATATCTACTCACACACAGCATAACAATAACAACAGTAATGACAACAGCAACACAGCAACAACAGCAACAACAATGACAACAACAACAACAACAACAACAACAACAACAACAACAACAACAACAACAACAACAACATAATAATAATAATAATAATAATAATAATAATAATAATAATAATAAATTGTAATGGGAGTATTTCCTCTACAGAAGTCTATTGACTTGATAGTTTCCAAAGGAGTAGCTACCAATAATGCTCCATTGTATGGAAGGCTTCTTATGCAGAAATAATAAAACTGGTTTTGTATTCCAGATTTGAACTGGTGTAGCTGGAAAGCTGGAAAATTAGAGGATGGCCACTTTATAGAAGTTAGCATTTTGCAACTAAAGACTTAGATACTTCTATATTATTAGTAACTCTAATTCAAACTCACCTATTGATTTAAAAGCATATAGTCACACACATGTATGTAGACAAGTATATTGATTTAACTTAAATTGGCAATTCACTGACTTCTGATAAATCATTGGTAGATTTGTGAATTATAAAAGTACAAATATGTACAGAGACAGTACTCTGCTTTTTGAGAATTTTCATTCTGAGAAATGACCACAATCATACTAAACTATAAGAAAAATTGTTGTACTCGAGGCTACAGTGAAGAAAGATTAAAGCTGTAACTAATGCAGAGGTCAAGGTGCCTCCTTTCTTCCATGCTCTTCAGGCATATAAGCCTAACAAGCTCTGGGTAGGCCTTTGGTATTCCTGAGCCTTCATGGATTCTCTTGTGGAATCATTCAGACTGCTAAGAAGCCTTTTTGTTGTCTGGACAATCCTGACATATGGAAGAAATTGTGAGAATCCACAAGTTGTCACCTCCCCTCAGGTGGGAAGTTGACCATCAGAGTGGCACTGGGTCATTTACAGGGGTAACTGTGGTGCTTGCTGCCCACATCCTGCAGTTCTGGGAAGCCACTGAGGCTGTATGCCTCTGTTCATGTTATGCATTTGAAACAATGCTGCTCGATCTATTTGAAATCCATTACTGACAGACTTTTTACAAAATAGGGTGGACTGGTTAGCATGTGATAAGCAGTATAAACATAGCTTCCTTTAGGAGTCCCTGTTCCAAATCATTTGCAGTATGGAAGATAAGGATTTGGCTGCTTGGATTTCTTTCATGTCTTTAATAATGTAACAGGAAAAATATGTTTTTGACATGTGCTCTGAAACTTCAGAATAGATGTAAGGAGAATTCCCCTTTCACCACTGGCCTTGTAAATTTTTTGGATTTATATCTCTTTCCTCACTTAGATTTTAAACCTGGCATGGCAGCGCCACACAGTTCTAGCCCTGTTACTTTATTTTAATGCTCAATATTGTACCAGTAAAAGTATTTTTAAACTTACTATACATGGAAAGGGGAAGTTCTTTTCCAGTTAAAAAAAATGAGACTCTGGCTATCTACTTTAGAACTTTAGAACTTTCATATAATGAAAGATATGAGTAGGACTGCATACTCACTAGAGACTGTGGAAGAAAATTTTTTCCCCTTATTGAATCCCTGCTATAGCTTAGTGGCACTGTATGTTCTTCAGAGTGAAGGTTTGACACTGCAGTTTTGGAATTTCTCATGTACCAGCTTCTGAATGTTGGAAACACAGCTCCTGCCCCTCCACCTGGTTATTTAACCAATATATTTATCGTTTTAATAAAGTGGAATATTCAATTTTGTGAAAAGGAAACAATGAAGCTATATATTTTGTTTATATATAACATATTTGTGTCATGGACTATGCTTTCCTCCTTCTTGTCTTCACTTATGTGAAATCTCTCTAGATACTCTTCCTTTGTTCTATGATAAAATGCATTAAATGTAAAACTGATTTTTACTTGTTCTACTTTAGGCAACAACTGTGGAGTTAAAAGTGAGGGAGAGGAAATTCATTCTAAAATATGAAACATGAAACGAGTGGAATCTTGGTTTGCACCTACAACTCCATGTTTTCAGTAATCTCAGAAAATATAGTAAAAGCTGTAAGTTTCATCTTAACTGTAAAGAAATCATGATTTGCAAGGGCTGATAATATAATGTTTGCATAACATTTGCTATGCTTGGATTTTCTCCTTGTGAGGCTGAAGTAGCAAATATTAAGCTGGACATCACTCCAAATCTTGGTTGCATCTGCAATTCTGTTTTGTTGAGGTGATGATCTGATACAATTGAATTGCTTTCATTGTTACTAGCTGTTTCTTAGCCAAAGTTTTGTATCTACTTTAGCTACAAAGCAGTAAACCGCTTATATGAAGTAGTAACTTACCTGTTACTACTTTATATATGAGTACTCATTGCAAACCAGAACATTTCTGAAAACTCTCCAGAGATTATAGCATTCCTTGTCTTCAAATTCTGAGATTCATTAGAAGAGAATGGTCTGAATTTCATTCTTATGTAGTAATTGACCAAAAGGCATATTCTTTTCCCAGCACCAAACTTGCGGTTTTCTTTCTAGCTTAACTGATATCTAAGTTCTTAGAGATCATTTCTCTTATCCCTTTTTCTGGACTGTCTTGGGCATCACATTCTAAATGTTGGATTTGTGTATTAGAAATAACTTTAATAACTGTAATACTGTTTTTTTATGGCAAGCAAATTTTTATATCTTTATATCACTTGTAACCTAGAACTTACACTTCATTTTATAAAATAAAAGTAATTTTATTTTTTAAAAATTGGCATTTTTAGCCAAATTTAGATTTCAGTTTTCTGCTTAAATCCACTTACATATTGACTAGAGCATGAAATACATCAAGCATTCAGATGGAAGTATGCCACTGGCATCAACATGGAGTAGCAAAAGGTAAATTGGCGTCGTGGATGCCAGTATGCAAGTAAAAGAGGATGTCTAAAGAGCAAGGCTGGATGCATTGAACAGGGCTCTGGGAGTTAGATTCATTACTGTCTGGAATTGCAGAAGAAAATGTTTCCATGAAAGTTGTCACTACAGAACTTAAGAGAAAAATTTGCTTATTTCCCTGGACAATATACTTAGTTCTACAAGAGGATAACAGGTTAGATTATCAAATGTTTAAATGAGGTAGTACTCAGAATTATGACTTCTGGGTTTTTGTTTGTTTCAGAAAATCAGCAATTATGTACCTTGGCTCTACAGTTGTTTCTCAACAAAAGTATCTGCTTGTCACAAATATCTATATTCCTAGTCTTCAAGTAAGCCATGAGGCTTACTATATAGTTTATTCCATGAAAGGCAATAGCGTGGTACTCAAATGTTATTTTGAATAAAAAGCCACTTTGAGTGTTACTTTTGTTTTCCTGTATAGCTCAGCAATAAATGCATTTGTCTGCTCATTTGTTGCTTTGAAATCTTATATAGAAGTATTAGAGTGTGGATGGAGTCTTGGGAATGTAGCTGCTCCTCTAGAAGTAATGATAACTTCTATCATAACTATTCCTGTTGTCATATCAGCAGTTGTGATTGTGCTGTTTTGGTATTCAAATTCATGTTCATGACTTCTCTTCCCTCTCCAAGTACATAGTAGTGTCTTTTTCAGTGTTTTCTGAAACCATGATGTTTCAGTTTTCACTCAATAGGATCTTGCAATAGATGCTCCATCTGTGTTTTGAGGAGCTACTTCATTTTGCCAGGAAGTTGTCTCAATGAAATTGTAGCAAGGAAACACTGAGTGGCAGATGAGTGGTTTTAGTGTTTAAGACAGGAATGATGTTAACTGAAAAAAACATGGAAGCAGCCATGTGAAGATATAAATCCACTTCTTCTGGAGAAGAGGAAAGATCATTGAGTAGTAAGGCTTGTAAGTTTTTGAATGGTGTTATTGATATAATTCTCTTTGCCCCAGTGATAAAGTTGCTGTACTGCAATCCAGTATATATCAAATTTGCACTGTTATTTGAATGATTTTTTTCAGTATTCATGCTATGTCCTAAATTATCTGAACAGCTGGAAAGACTGTTCCATAGGAGAGGAGTGTTGAACTAAATTGAAGTAGGTCAAAATCCAAGGACACCAAAGAGACAAATAAAATGGACAAGAATAAGAGAAACATTTAATTTTGAGAAGACCTTGAAGATCATCAAGGTCATTAACCCAGCATTTCCAAGTCTGCCATTAAAGGTGGAGTGTAAAGGGAGGGACGGATAATGGTCTTAGGGTTTTTTTATATGTCATTGTCAGTGTATAATAGGATAATGGTAGTATAAGTACGGTTAACATGCAAGGAATAGACTAAAACCACAAAAATTGCTATGTCAGTGGAGGAGAACTCAAACCAGAGATCTAGTCAAATGCTTTCCTGATCTGTTCTGGGATTTTTCCCACGTCTATCTCTAAATTCAGTTCTACCATTATGACCATGTAAATCTACAAGGTAATAATAGTTATGTGGTGAGCTGTTAGTAGGCCATATGTATTGAACTTATTTATAGCCTGCAGGTTTGTTTTGTTTTTTTTAAACATCTTGAAATATCTTAGCTTTCTGTATGTGTATAGCCTGTGTAAGTATACAATCTTAACTTCATACCTTTGTTCATCTTCTAGTGATTACATATGCAGGTTGCAGATTGTCATAATTTGATTATGCACCTTTTGGAGAGGCTTTGTGGTATGCAACTCCTGGCCTCTGTGTCATATGTATATTTAAATAAATATTTATTATTTAAATGCTATTTACTTTATGTGAATAGAAACTTTATAAAAAATTAAATTATTTAATGTATTGGGCTGTTTTTTTTCTGTAATCCATTAATTTAATAAATCTATATATTAGTCAGTTTCTGTTGCTGTCATTTTTCTACAGTTTTAACATCAGTCTCAGTTAGTACTCAGGGTGAATAGTCCCATGTGTAAAATACCAAAGATCAAGGCTCAGCTTACTGCTGTCACACAGATGTTGTGCTGGGCTGACAAGCCCAAAATACAGAGTTATGGCAAAAAGCCTGGAAGCACAGCTATGGATAAGACATACTTGTAGGTTCTTTATACAGCACTGCATTAATCTAGTCACTTTGTTCCTGATTCTTCAGCTGCTTGGTTTAGAGGTAACTTTATACCATACTGCATATACATACTGTCTGTTTAACTCTGCTCCAACCATTTAGTTGTTTTGTGCTTCAGTGTTCCCTTTTGAAAGCGAGAGTAGGACTTCCTTATTTTAAATTAGTGTTTCTGAAGTGTGACAGTTGGAAGGAGAAGGATCATTTATGTATGCAGAGAATATGTGCTTTTAATGTAATTATGATATGATACAGGTGTTAAATTCACATATAAGAAATCTGACAGAAGAGTGAGACTTAGACATTGTGGAATCTTTGAACTACCTATGCTGTGCCATAGTAGGTAAGTTCATGGAAGGAAAAAATGTTAATTATTCATAATGCTTTGCTGTACCATAAAACTCGATTTATTGAGACTATAATTTGTTCAAGTTGCATGTAGTAGAAAAATATATCAGGAGTAATTAGTAGTATTCAGGATGTGATGAGGTAGATATATCCACAGAGGACAATTGAAAACAGTAGCGGTGTGGTATTGATTGCCTTTCAGAGGAAAAAAAATCTTGTCTCTTTTCTAAATGTTAACAATTCAGAGAGAAAAATTCCCACTTGGGAAGAATGCTTTCCAGGTTGCTTCATTGCCAGGTGTTCGACATTGAGTGGAGCCTTAGATGAATGAAGCTTATGGCAGCTTTTGGAAATGACCGACTCCGGGGAATCTTGGCTTCCTGCTGTGAAAGTTTCCATTTTCAAAGCACATCAGTTTCAGTGGGAATGTTCCACTGGTCCCATATGCTACTTCTGACAGAGGAGGAAGTTTTTAACCTGAATATGAGACAGCTACTGAAGAAGTTCCCTTGCTGCTAACAAAATGAATTTCAATATGTTGCCAGTGAACAAGCAGTGTATTCCCAACTGCTGATGGAATTTAACTCCATCAATTTTTCATGGAAATTTTGCTTTAGTTTTGTTTTTGTTCCTGTCACCTTTTAGCTCCACTACTTTCTCCTGGTAGGACTTTTGGATTCTGAAGTTGAATCACCCAAACAATATGCTAGTTTGATTTGAAACTCTTGCTATATTTTCCTCCCCTCCCTCATACGCTCTCTCCTTGACCTAGCAGCAGGAAGCCTTTGTCTGAGGTGTTCATCTGGAACAACTTTTCCACACTTGTTTTCATGTTCTGTTAGATTACAGGGCAGCAGGCCTACCTTTGAAGCTCCCTTCTCTTTTGTTTCTTTGCAGTGCACTCCAGTAATTAACTTTGTCCTTCTTTTATTTGTTCCAGTCAATCGCAGTCCACTCTGCTGAGCATCTTCTCCCAGGAGTACCAGGTTAGAAGTTTTCTCCTTTGTGAGGGTTGACAGGTGCCTAATTGAATGATGAATGTCCCTTTATTTCTTTGTAATTGAACTGCCAGCTTTCTGATTGGTTTGGAGGATGTTCCTTTTTCCACATCAAGCACCGCCTGAGTCTCAGTGGATGGCTGCCAAGCCTACCCATCCATCTGTCTAATAACATCTAGCCTTTGCTTATTTGGTGGACCTGTAATAAATTATGCTAAACCATTATTATTCTGACAATAATAATTTCCCTGTGTTGCGTGGTTCCATGTGCTAAATGTTTGCTGACTTGCACTGTCAGTGCTGCTTTCCATTGCTGACAGAGATGATGATAAATGACCATTGCCGGAGTGGCAGAAGGCAAGAGAGGCAGAAAATGGAGTCATTTATCATGAGATGACAGGTGTCAGTCAAGTGGCAAGTCTCTATGGAATTACTTTTTGTAGTTTTTCAAATAAGTTGTTTTTAAGCAATGTTCTTCCTGGTTAAAAATGCCAATTGAATTGTAAAACTAGAGTGCACCAGACTTAGATGGAATTGAATTGAGGGAAAATTAATACAAAGGTTGAAAGAGAGAACAAGTTTTTCTTTGCCCTCAGCAGCCTTCAGTAAACTTATTTAGATTCAATTATTGTGACCTTACTGGCTTTTACATATGGTACATTGCAGTACACTCTGAAGACGTTCAATTCAATAGGTAGATTGAATGTCATTTCTGTATGGAATCTAAAAGCATGGTTCACATCTATCAAACTGTAGCCAAGGATCGCGTGTTTGTGTAGTCATGATTCCTGTGTTTTGATCTATGACACCTTTGTAAAAGTCCTCGTTTTTTCATTTTTCTAGAAACAAATCAAAAGAACACATGCCAAGCATCACACTGCTGAAGCTATCGAAACTTACTACCAAAGGTATGACCTCCCCACCCCAGTTAAGACTCTCATCATAGATACTGATTTTTACAGCAGTTGTGAGTAAATTAGCTTATGAAGCTAATTTTATAAACCAATAAATTAAGAATTTGGGAATACAGAATGGTTCACCTAAAAATGTTTTTCACTGGAAATACAGAAATTTTTCAGGATTTGGTCATTCTGATTAAGAAAGAGTTTACTTCCCTGGCTCTAAGTTCAGATAAGAAAATATTTTTCCCAATGTATATGATGGCATTTATTATGTATTGCCTATAGTTTGTAATTTTTAGGATTTCTGTGTCAAGACTGATTTTGATGACTTCTTTACAGCAAGAGAGCTTGTTCTGTTACAGTTGCTTGTTTAAAACAACATTTGTGTTACATTACAAAAAGTTACATATTCATGTATTGCCAGTTAAAGCACTAATTTTTAGATCACTCCTGTTTTATCAACAGAAGTGTCAGAAATAGTTTTTAAGGGAGGATGAAAACCTTTATGTCATTTTACAATTGTTTGCATCTTAAGCTGATAAACTGTGCTTGCTACACCTTGTAGTTTTTCTGTTAGTTCCATAGGCTTTACTAAAAATATTCCAGTGACATAATTGGAGCATAGTGATAACAGGTAAAGATATGCAATTAAAATATTACTTTGTAGACTGACATATCTGAAGAGCATGCATGGCAAGTGAATTCATACTTGTGATGTATGATATTCATGCTTAATACTAATCTGTATGAATCAAGAAAATAAACAAAGAGCCTTCATTTGTAAACAATTAAATGTGCTTCTGCCAGTCATGTATTTAAAACTTAACCACAGCCTGATTATATTATACACTAGTTGAGAATATCTAGTGTGAAGTGTACTAGTTTGGGTGTTTGATTTTGGTTTTTTAGTAGTTGTATTGTTTTGTAAAATTTGTACTGGATCATGTCGCAGTTTTCCTAGGGTTGATTGTTGTTTAGGAAGAATATCGGCTTAAAATTTTGTTGTGCTAATAACATGCATATACAGTACTACTTTTAATTATTTTTCACTAGCAGTTTCAGTGAAGTGGCCTGTGGTAATTGTAACTGCTGCATAAGTAACCCTTTCCTTAGAGTATGTGTAAATCACTAGTTCCAGCCTGAAACTTCAGCCTGAAACACGGGACAAGGTTTTGCTTTATGCAAAGCAGCAGTTGTATTGGTGTCAGTAGGGTTGTAGGTATGATTAAGTTTGTCTCACATCAGGTAGGAGGATTTGGTCTCCTGTCTTCTTCTGTAGTCTGAAGTATGATAGCAGTACATAACTAATGCATTATGTATGAAGCTGTGTGGTAGTGGTAGGGAAAATCATTCTTTATGCTGTTTCTGAGTATGTCATTTTGCAAGTGTATTAACATGGCTGAGTAAAATGCACATGTTTTAAAATCAGAGATGTTCTGGTCAATAGCTAAAAACCTCATTTCAGTCCTGTTTTAATAGATTTACTGTGCAGTATGTTTAGGAGTCCACAGAAGCAGACAACTTGAGATAGAAGCCACTTTGAAATACTTCAGGCATAAATATGACAAACAAGTCTTCTCCTCTGCTCTTCTGTAGCATCCACTTTACTGCTGTAAACCCCAGACTGGGTGCTATGCTCCTTAGTATTTCTGCTGACATACAAGCAGATAATTGTGCTGTCATTGCTTTCTTAGGTCAGAAGCTACCAGGTTTTGAAGGTAGAGATTTCCAGTGGTCCCTGTTAGGAGCAAGTAAAATAGCTGAGTAGAATAGTTTCTTCTACTTGGCTGAGACTTACTAGTCTGAAACTAAGGCAAGCACAAAGTACAAGAAGGATCAGCAGGTTTTCAGAACTGTATTGCCATCAGCATGTGAGACCTGTTAGTCTATAACGGAGTTGCCAGAAGCATTAGAAATATATGGCAGAAATTTACTTCATTCTCACTGTGGCTGTTCGATCATCTAGATGCATGTTTGAGAACTTTAATCTCAAGTACATTTTCCTGGTTGTGTATTCTGTGTATGATATTTCATGTTCCTCTGTTATAAATTTACAATGTTTAAACATGTTTTGTGGGTTTTTTTAATATGGAACTGAAATAATTTACACCAAAAAGCTTTTTAAATTTCCCTGATTCATTAAGCTTCAGAATAACTTGCAAGCAAAAAGCCTTCTATCAAATCTTATGTGGAGCGGTTTTATAAAGGTGTGCCACCCATTCCACAGAAAGGTAAAATGATAAAGAATTTTAATGTCTGTAACTAATGAGCAGAAGAGTGTCTTCTGATGGATAGATAATGATAGAGCTGGAAAGGCTGTGGCCTTCTAATGATGTCAGTAATGATGTGCTATGTGAATACAGATAGGATAAACGAGCAAGTTCAAATGTTGGTAACTATTGTTCCTTTCCACATGGCTACAAAGCACAAAGTGGCTTCCAATATCATAGCTCCATCCCATCAGCTTCGGAACACAGGTTTCAGGTTTTATTGAAATGTAAATATCAAGCAGTGAAAGTAACAGAAGTGAGGAGAGCAACATTGTGTGAATTGATGGTCAGAAACATCATTCTGTAATACCCTCAACTAGAAACATTAAGCCTTTGCCACTGATAGGGTAATGACTTTCTATCAACCTTTATTGAATCCTAAATATTTCTTGTTTTCTTTGTAGAATATAAATTGTTAGACTGATTTCACTAAAGTAAGCCTTTAGTATTTAAATTACTGCCCAATGGATGAAATCTGGAATAAATTTGAGAGTTTATGTTTTTGTGGGTAAGATATACACTGAACCTTCATAGTTGAAGGTCTGGAACCAAAAATCTTTACTGTGAATAATAGAAGTTCATTTGTCTGTGATGCATCTTTAAGTAGTACAGATATAATTTATTTGTGTGTCATTAAGCCACATTTTTTAAAATTTCTTGATATATTCAGTTTTTTACCAGTGTCTTCATTGAGATGGGTATATTTTGCAGATGAATAGAATAGGAGACAACCCTGGAGAGTTAGCGATTGCTTAAAATACTTCTTAAAGATTTCACATTAAATATCTGTAATGGGGTATTTTCCCCCAAATGAAAAAGATTCACAAGGGATGCTGACATGTATAAACTGGCCTTTTCTTGCCACTGCAAAATTACCTGGCTTTGTCTTGTCTAGGTATCTGAGTGGGGTGATGAAAAATGCCGCTGCCCCAGTATTACTGGACCTGGCCAATGAGGTAATCATCTTTCTTTTTTCTTTAATCTTCCAGTGTAAAACCTGAGGGGCATATCTATAGTGACTTTAGTGAGAAATGTAATTAAGCTAAAAAAATGGTTTCAAGGCACATTAGACATTTAAAATGGTTCCCCAGTCTGTTAGTACTTAAAATAATTAGACAAAAAGCCACATTTATTAATAAATCAGTTCATGTAATTAGTCTTTTAACTTCAAGGCAAATGTGTAGGATACCCTGAATTTGTATTTTGCTGAAAATTTCCAACAGACTGCAGGTCTTTATTGCATAAACTTGCTAAAAATTCTCAAATTGATTAAATGGAGTTGTATCATTTTGATTCCTTGCCTTTAATAACAAAACCCATCTAAGTTATTACTATTTCTTAGTAATAGGAAGGCTTAAAATGGATAATTTTCCTGAGTCCATTTATTTCTGTTCATACGGATTAGAGGATGGCTAATGAAAACTGCTTAAGATAAAGCACTTTAGCAGAATAAATTTTTCAGTATATGAAAAGTTCTGTACAGATGCCATTAAAGTCTTGACAAATTTATTGATGCTGTTTATTAATTAGAATATGAATTTACCTTGTTATACAAGGTGTTATTTGTATTGAAAACTGCTATCTTAGCACTACATTAAAGAAGAGGTAAAAAGTTTGAACAAGTGGCAAGGAGTTTCCTAGAAAAAAAGAAATTTATGAAATACCTGTGTTTTAAACTCTAAAGTATTTATTTACTGTAATAGTAACAGTACAATAGCTGATACTCCCTGGAACTGCTTATGCAATCCTCAAAGGGATAGAATGAAATATATGCTGTTTTGTGTTGCATTTTAATAGAAAATGTAAGAAGGAAGTAGAAAATGAGTGTTTGCATTAAAAATGATATGGCACTGTGAACATTAAGTGTAGCAGTAGCACAAGTTCTACATGTTACGTTAGAAAAAAAGAATGGTTTTTCTCTCATGTACATTGCTGCAGCCAGCAAATGAGCGATTACCTATCAATTACTGGAAGGTTTTAATGGTCTGTGAAGTGTCTGTGTAACCTGATTGTACAGTTAGCATAGAATCAAGAATTTATTTTGTTTTAGTGGTAATGTGTAGCTTCTTACCATCTCTGGAAAAGACAAATCGTGAAGTACTGAGAATAGAATGTACTTTACATAAATAAGTACAATCTTACTAAGAATTTAGGTAAACATCCCAATGGATGATATATGGCACCCATATTATATGGGAACTGTCATAAAAATATTTCAAGCACAGAGTAATATATCTGTTACTGGTTCTTTGTATATTTTTCGCATTGATTTAGAGATGATGCATATAATTTCTGACTCCAGCGAGCATGTCTTTGTTTATATTTCACTAATGCATTTTTGCAATTCAGATCAAAGATATCTGCAGTTCAGAAATAAATAAAAATTAAGTCTAAGAGAAAGGGGAGATACATAAAAAACTTATTTGTTTCTGGTTTTGTAGTAGCAGGTATATCAGAAAGGCAATGCATTTTGTGACTGCCACCCAATGCATTAGGGAAACGTGGCAATAACCAGCACCAGATTACTGCTTCCAAACAATCAAGCTGCCATTTTTATATGATAGTTAATATTTAAATGACATACTCTTGCATCTGCTGACAATTGATGTAATGGTAATACTTTATGAGTCAATATATATTTAATCAGTGGAAACTGTAAAAATTGATGAGAAATATATAACATAGCTATATTACAGTATGTAGCAGCTCTGTTAAATAGGAAAACCTCCATATTGTTATCTTTTGGGGATGTTTTTTGAGGGTTTATAAAACTACTTCTAATTCTTTTTTAAAAATGAAATTATTTGTCAACTGTTCATATTGTATATGTAGTACAAAAAGACTAAAATAAATTACATTTTTGTTAGAAACAATAAAATTAGTCACTGTTCTCTTCATACAAATATTTTCAAGTGAGATTTGAAGCACTATGAATTTTACTTACATGCTAAATTCTGACATGAAGCATGATGGCCCTATTTCAAAGAAAGATGGACACATGATTAATATGAAAATTAGGGCGATGCAAGTACCTGAACTAATAAGGTAGTCCTTATTCAGGCTGGACTACCTTCAGTAATTTCACCATTTTTCATGTGTCAGCTCTGATGTGGGTTATTGGAAATAAGCAGCTCCATAGAAAGCATTTCTCTCTACTTGGGGAATTTAAGGCCATCCAAGTACATACATATTTGGAAAAATATGTATGCACAAATGGAGTAACCTTTTTTGTGTAGTTACTAAATCAGGATAAAATTTTTGCACTAACAGTGAACTTGAAAAGATGTCAAGAAAAATTAATTGTGACAATGTGTGATCAAGGTTTCCTGTCTCATGGTTAAAATTCTGATTCAGTAAAGTAGGATTTTAATGGTATCTAAAAAGCTATTGTAATTTTAGTAGCAACTAGGTTATACATTTTTCATACATATAAAAAAAGTTGAAATGAAGGAATATCTTTGTTAAAAATCAAAATATAAACTCTGAAATAGTTTTGACCAAGCCCAACACATCTGCTAGAGATATTGATGCTAAGGATATGTGGTATCACTTGATGGGTACCACATGAACGAGGATTCATACATAGAAAAGGATGACCACTTCTTTTCCTTGATGGATAACCTTATAAAAGGGATTTCACGGTCATCTTTTACAAAGGGTGGTTCAGATGCAAAATGTACAAACATAATAACCAGGATTTGATGTTGTCTACTTTATTTGGTTTTTCACTGGTACTGTGGATTACTACCACACATTTGGTGGAAATAGTTGAGTCCGATAATTGCAAAAAGATCCTGTTTCCTCTATTTTGCTTGTTAGTTTTAATCTACAAATATAGTACAGTCCTGACAAGTGTGCATCTAAATGCATTTACCTCCTGAAATTCTGTTTTTGTTTTTGTTGGGCTAAGGTGGACTTTGCCCCATCATTGATGGCTCGTATTGTGTTGGAAAGATTTCTACAAGAAAAAGAACAAGCCATCCGTAAGTATCTTAGCTGTTTGTATTTTTCTTTTGTATTTTATTATTTTTAAAATACTTTTTGTTTCCTCTTTTCTTCTGACTATGATAGAAAAATAATTACCACAATGCTGGAATTGACATAACAAGGGTAATATTTTAAGTTTGGTATCTTCAACAGTTAATTACAGTTAAACCGTATGTAAGAAGAGCAGCCACAATTTAATACTATTTAAATGAATCTTTTTCCTCTTAGATTTCCAGAATATCTGTTCCTTCAATAAAAGAAAGGGTATGGGGCTCATACCAAATTTATATCTTTAAAATTCTGTATTTTAGAAGTCAGTAATTCCTAAAATAAAACTAAGCCACTTTTAATTTTGCAACATTGCAGTAATGTTGCTAGTATATACAGAAGTGCATTTAACTGATCTCAGTACAAGAAAATAAAAAAAATGGAATGAAAGGGAAGAAAAGAATAGAACTATGGGAGGAGGTTCAAGCCTAAATTAATTTGCCACTGAAAAAATACATTTTGTTATTTTCTCTGTGTCAACTGCATGATTAAAACCGGCTGTTAAGTGAGCTCTGGGGATGTGCTCGTAAAAGATTTATG